>NW_005354829.1:2856447-2870511 GCF_000412655.1 Myotis brandtii
GAGGAATTGACCTCCAGGCCAATTGGCTGTGAGAATCAGCTGTGTCTGCAGTGGGAGAACTTCTGTGCTGGAGACACCCCTCTGGGGCAAGACTTGCTTCAATGGGGCTTTGGTGCTCACTGAGTCTGCCCCCTGAGTGTGTCTTTTATGGTTCCACGGAGCTGCAAACTGGATGGTCCCACTCTGACCTCTGGGATTCCTGGCTCCTGGATCTCTAGGAAGGTGCTAATCTAGCCTTTGCCTGAGGCTATCCAGCAAAAGCCTCCCTGCAGGGCTTGGGCGGGGCGGGTCCCACAGGATCAACAGGGGGGGGCTAGCAGTTATGGCTGTTCTCAGTCCTGCCCTCAGAGGCTTTGCTTCTCAATGTCCCGGTAATCGTTGCAAGCCCCTCCGAGAGAAAGCTGCCCTCGAGTTCCGACCGATGCCAGACAGTCCCGCTTCTCCCGTATGAGTCTGGGTCCGGGAGGGACTGATTGGGGTCAGGGCCAGCCATGGGGAGGAGCTTGTCGAACTCCCAGTCGAGGAGACAATTTGCATATTAGCCTTTTATTATATAGGATGGGACTGTGAATGTAGTTTTTGATAAGATGAGGTCTTATGACCTTAGAGCCATATGAAGTTTACATCTGTATAAATAACATCTATAATTAGATAGTTTTATATCTTTCATCAGATTTCACATACATTTTTCATTGTCTATTTTATTTCTTACGGTATGTCTATCCACAAACGTGCATTTAATAAATTATAAAAATTGTTTCTATTGTGCCAGTTTCATTAAACATACAATATTCTGTTAACTAGTTTTAGTGATGTCTGCTTCCATGGCCCGTCACATTTTTATTTTTAAGTTCCAATTTCTATGAATATATGTTCCTGTAAAAAATTAGATAAATTCTTCCTCCTCCCTCCCTTCATGTATGCAAGAGCTAAAGGCTAGATATGGGCAAATAATGGGAAGATACCGAAGGCCTGCCAGTATATTTATTAGGTGTGATCTAAGTGTATACCATTGAAAGTATGTACAGTATTAGTTAAAAATGGCATCCCCCTAATTCTGCCTGCCTGTCAGTAAATTTTGATGTATTTAAAATTAATAAAAACGAGTGTATTTCAAGTTCTCTTATATTTTAGTATGGTGGCAAACTTTGAAAGTCTTTTCCTGCCAGTAGTTTTTAGTGAACAACAAATCAGTAAATGTATATTTCTTATAACTGAAATATTCAACATGAATTGAACAATTGAATAAAATTCCTCTGAAGCGTATTAGCCTAGTTAGAGTGCCTTCCAGTTCTGCTGATCATCAGTCATCTACAAGGGTTTCTTATACATTTAGGTTTTCTGGCCTCATGCTGGAGTTCTGGTCCTGTATGAATAGAAGAGATCCTGAGATTCTGCATTTTAAAACATTTTGAAAGTGATTCTGATTGTCAGCCAGAGTTGTGTTACACATACAGTTTGACCATATAATATATTTATGCTAGTGACATTTTCATAAGAATACAGAGAAAAAAGATAGAAATGCTAAAATGGTTACTATGAATAATCATTCCATGTCCTCCAGTTGTCTTAGTGAATGAGCTAATATTCTACAGACTGACTTATTTCTGCAGACAAAGTATTAAAATTGGTTTCTAGTAGATAATATTAGCTTTTTATATATTTACATAATAATTACTTTTCAGATGCCTTCACTTCTAGTTGAGGAACAGAGAAAGGTTATACAAGCTTCAAGTATCAAAATTTTAAAGATAGCTTACATACTTTATGTACTCTTAAATTATTTTAATACTAAAATTCCCCAATACTGACATATTTTAAAATCTGCTCGTTTGATAAGTACATATTTTATTTTAGAAATATGTATTGTGACATTTTTAGAAAATAAATGTAGTAGTAATGATATGGGTAGTACAGCATATTCATTTGCTATGCTACTGTGTATTCTTTTCGGAACTTTTTATTTTCAGAACAACCTTAAATTCTAAATTAAGTGCAACTAAATGAGAAAATTTTTTTTTGAGAGAGTGGGAGAACAAATCCAGGAGGGAATTACTGCCATTGAGTACTAAAACAATGACTTTAAATCTGTAAATGCCTTTCATAATTCATGATTGTATCCAGTTATTCTCCAGTTAAAGCTAGTACACATTAATATGGTAGGAAAATTTTATTCCAGGACATGTAGAGAAACCTTGGTACTTGTCCATTCTGTGGGTGACTGTCAATATAAGCAAGGGATGTGAAGAAGACTTACTGCATTTCCTAATATGAACACAGAAACATATACCCCTACAAGGCTGGGGTGGCATTAGAAGTAGATAATACAATGCTTAAATGATATGATTTATGGTAAAGCAAGAAAAATAATTTTCTTCTTTTTCTTGCCTTTCCAAAGTCAGTATATTGTAGTTACTGAGTAAACAGATGATGAAGAAAATGGGTTGGAATTCTGGCTCAGCATTAGCTAGCTCTGGAAAGAATCTTCAACAAATTATTTAACCTTGCTCTGCCTTTGTTTTTAATATGTTAATCATATCTTCTTGAAAATGTGAATACCAATAGTGCCTACCCCACAAAAGTGTTTTGAGGATGACAGAAGTTAACACAATAACATGGAAAGTATTTAAAATTGTACAAGTCATATGAAGATAAGAGTCATAGTAATTACTTCTCCAATAAACTTTTGCTATGGGTTGACTAATCTTTGGTTTTAATTTTTAATTAATTGAAATGCAAATGTACCAAAGTAGGGCTTGGCATCTAAAACTTGTCAGTCATTTTACACTTTTATGCAAATACTTATTTAAATGTTTCCTGCCAGTAGTTTTTGAGGAGGGATAGGAATGGAGAATCCAATCACTGGGCAGCCATTTGAGAGATCAGTTCATGGATGTCAGCAAAGAACAAGAAACACTGAGGTCACAGATGTAAAGGAAACCTGAAGCCCATATAACATGTTTGCAGAAGGCCAGAGGCTACACTTTATTATAAGAAGTTATCCTATAGACCCATGGCCAGTTTGCTTGTATGCCAATGGCAAGGGAGAGTGGTGCTGGCTTCTCTAGTCTCCTGAGCACTGGATAGTTTTTTCCAGGATGTCAGGGTCTAGGCCTGGTTCTACTTTTCCATGTACTGAGAAAACTTAGTTATGGCTGTATCGAAAGGAGAGATCACATACCAACTCTTACTTTCTCTCTTGATGAGCATGTGGCTTAGAAGCAAAAATACAGGCAGTCCTAGGGTTACATCAGACTTGACATATGTCGTTTCGTGGTTATGTTGCCATCTCCCATTTATTTATTAAAAAAAAAGTTCCTTCATTTCAACATATGTACATATGTGCTTCATGTTTTTTATTGTTTATTTACCACAAGTAAAGGTCAGGAATTGTTATCTTCCTTTTAAATTTTTTTACTGTTTCACTTCATTACTGCTGTGTATGTGCTCCATGTGAGTGACATGTAGGTGCTTATATAGGTGGGTTCCAACTTACGGCAAAAGTCGCGTTACATCGCGCTGTAGGAACGGATCTCCAACGTAACCCGAGGACCTACTGTATTTGGTTTTAGACATCTCAAATTTTCCCACTGACTCTCACTGAAAAATTTGGTCTTTGAGTAAAAGGAAATTAGTAGATAATCATTAAGATTGAATTAATAGCATTTTTCAAAACAGAATTTGCCCTCCCACAAATGTTCTTATTTTAAAATCCATAACATTTACCAGCTACTTGAAAATCAGACTTACCCATAGCTTTCATCTAATTTGAACAGTAATATTATTTTACTTTTCTAATTTTTGATACAATTGAGAAATAAACATAGGTATCATAGATGTTAAATATTATCATTATAAGTAAAAAAGAACAAAAAACTGGTCTGCAGAACATGGCTTCATTTTTTAAGTTGAAGTCAGATGAGCTTTTCTTCCAAAATAAATTGTGTTGGGAGGCAGTTCTGTGGCTTTGTCTTACATCTCCACATTTTTTGAGCCATGTGTGTTTATTTTTAAGTTCTAGATTTTAGAAAGTAAAGCTATAAAGAATATCACTTGTACAATTATAAGAATTTTAACTTGGACTGTGTGTTAGGTATTTGGTTATTCTTAGGAAATGCAGGTGAAATATTTAGTGGTGATGTATCATGAGGGCTGCCAGTAAGTACATTCAAAATAGAGTGATACTCATTTATTATTTAACTCTGAAGCAATAAGAACCATGGAGTGGAGGGAAAAAGCTCACAAACACAATAATACTTACTTAGATTCAAATTTTGCATCTAGCACTTTGGGCTCTGAAAGGTGTCACAAACTTGCTGAAATGATGTTGTTTTAATTAGGAAGTGAGAAGAAAAACACCTACCTCTCAAGTTGTAAAGTTAAGGGGGCACTGTATGTGAAATTCCTTTGTAAAAGGCAAAGTGTTCCGTGTAGTTAGTTCATCATCCTCCCTTTCTCTCTTTGAGTTCTTATCATCATTGTCATCACTCACAATTTTCTCCCATAAAGCTTAGTTAAGACAAAGTCAGACAAAGATCTAGGGTAGAAGAAATAATGTAAGTAAATACGAGAACTGTTTGTGTGTCCTTCGGACTGGGTTAGACTGCATAATATTTAAATTAATCACACTATTGCATTACATCCGTCACTTGTCATTTTGGGGTCTAATATTAATAAATGAATGACTCTATATGTGTATAGGGAATGGTAATTAAGAACATATCTAGAGCATGATGATTGTTCCTAAAATTTAATGAGATTAGGAAACACTGGCAATTGTTTCCAACTACAAAACAAGAGATTATTTTATGATAAATGAAACAATCTGTACTTTACACATAAAAGGCAAAATAATTAAAAGCAATACCTTTCCAAGATCACTTCCAAAATCTTTTTTCAAAAGTTTGAAAAAGGTCAACATAGTCTTTAAGAAAAAACAAGCACCGGCTACATGAATTAAGAATATCATCTGATGAAGATCCACATGCCATTTTCAAAGGAAACCAGAGGACTGCAGTTTGTTGTTGGCTGGGGTGGCAGTATGACTGCAGACAAAGCAATGGTAATTTGACTTTACAATGTCAACTGCGAGTCAAGTGTGGCTCTATCATATCTTTCCTAGATGAGTCATTTTTTTAACTTTCACAAGTGATCTGATTGACAAAGTGGGGAGTACTTCAGTCAAACTCTTAGAGGATGAAGACTTACGAGAAATTATGCAGCCCAGAGAGAAAATTAATAAAATTATCTGTGAAGAAGGTGCACGGCGAGGGAGCAAGGCCCTCTGCCTAGTGGTTTCCTCTCCCTTCCCTGAAGTCTGGTGGGGGTGGCAGGAGCCAGGGACACTAATGCAGAAGCACATGCTGTAAGAGAGCTAGTATAGCACTCTCCCTCTCTCTCAGTAATTTAAGAAGGATGGTGTCCTATCCACCATTAATGGCACTCTTCATTTTAGTTCAGCAACATATATGTCAGACAATAAACAGGGCAGTATAGATACAAATGGAATAAAAAATACAATTACTGTTCAATTAGGGTAAGAAAGACAAATGTGTTACAAATAAATGCAAACAAAGCACACATAAAATATGGTTATGGAAAACACTATTTTATCAAGTAGAGCCAGAAGTAAGGGGAGGAATGATGGATTAGGCGGTATTTGAATATTTTTAGAAGATTAAAATAATTTTATCCAGCTGACTTGATGAAGGTGATGGTACTTTCTAGGCAAAGAAACTACGTGGACACAAATGGAGAGTTGCTTATGGTGTGTCCAGATCAAGAAGGGTGACTCCGATTACTGAAATTATGGGAAAGAGGAAAACATGAGGCCGCAGAGGAATTCTGCAGGCAGAATGCAGGAATAACCAGACAGGAAAGAAACATAATTAGTGTATACATAAATAACATATTCAGTATTAAAAACTAAATTCATACAAAATTGTGAAAGTTGATTATTGTCTTATATAGTTATTTGAGATTCTCTGAATATCAGACAATCAAGACTTTCCTAAGTTTTTTTAATAGACTAATGCACTCCTTTTTTGAGCTCCTATTTATCTGTCTATAGTATATTTGGTCTCCAAAATATTTTCTGCATTATGAATGCTCCAAAAAGAAAAGGGAGGAGAGAGTCTATAAATAATTTAAGGAGGGTGGTTACCTATCCACCAATTGATGGTTTCCTATCTACCAAATTCCTATTTTATATATTTAGCCAAATAAGAAATGTAAAGTGCTGAATATATCAAATACTGATATTTATCGAACAGCTTTAAAATCTCTTAAAGGGCATTTAGAAGTCTGTGTAATTAATGCAGTTTTCTGAAGAAACGATTTTTTTATGTTCATGCAGTGGCAAATTCTAACTTAATAAGGTCTCACAGTAATTATGTATTTTTTTTCTTTCTAGAACTAGACTGATTCTGTAGGGAACTGGAAGTTATTTCCTGGGAGAAGTTATAGCATAGAATTAATGAGTCTGCTATCTTCCTTTCATTAAAAAAAAAAAAGAGAGATTGCAAGTTTCATAAGCTGCACTAGTCAAATGTTTGACAATAGCCCAAGATATATTTTATTATGCAAAGAATTTTGATACTGAAACATTGTCAAGAAATACTTATTCCGCAAATATAAGAATTCCTGTGAAGTTGCTCTTATAAAATTCCTATGCATGGCCTGCTAAGAGCTCAGTGCATGCAAAGAAAAGTGATCATGAAGAATATGTTCTCAATGCAGATTTTTCAAGTGGCAATAGATGAAAGCTTCATACATTTGGGATATATTAACATATTTAAAAATATTTTTATTGATTTCAGAGAGGAAGGGAGAGGGAAAGATAAAAACATCAATGATGAGAAAGAGTCATTGATCGTCTGCCTCCTGCACGACCCCTACTGGGAATTGAGCTCACAACCTTACTGGGAATTGAACCTGTGACCTCTTGGTGCAATGCCCAATCACTGAGCCACACAAGCCAGGCTATCCATACTATTTGATACTTAGTTTCTCTTTTTAATTTAGTCGAACATGACCACTCTGATAAGAAATGTTTAGATATTCATTCCTGTCTGTCTTGAAAATCTAGGTCTGTCAGGTTTTGAGAGTACTTTTTACCTGGAGGTAACTGAATTCTCTATATGTCTCTGTCTCTTCATATTGCCTTCTTATAAAAACACCAGTCATTGGAGTTAGGGCCCATCGTAATCCACTATGACTTTGTCTTAACTATTATAACACAAACACCTAGTTTTTAAACATGGCCACATTCTGAGGTTCTGTGTGGACATGAATTTTAGGAGGACACTGTTTAACCCAGTAGGAACCTCAGTGTGATTTTTGTCAGCTGTACTTAATTCCTGAAATCCGATTGCAGCACCCAGTCCTGGTGCAGGAGGCCCATCTTGCAGCCCTCCTGCACCAGGACTGGGTACTGCAATTGGCCGCTTTTCCTTGGAGAAATAACCACTTCTGACATGCTCCTCTGAGAGATTTCAGCTCTTTGCATCCCTCTTCATTAGAAATACAGGACACTCTGTGCCTATTTCTTAAATGCCATGCATAATAAAATGCTGTGAGAGTAGGGACCATACTTTGAGATCCACTGTTCTAGGCTTAACTAGCATAATTTGCCATCTGGCACCTGGGTAAGAGAAGAAGATCAGCGCACACATCTGGGCACATTTCCCCACACTCCTTCTCAGTTGGAAGGTGAGAATTTCAGGTTTTCTGCTTTCTCTCTGCAGATCCCTTCTCTCTTTGCATAATGAGTTTCACGGGCTAACAGTCATCAGAGGAAGTGATATCCTAACCATTCCATGGAAGGTAAAGAAATTTAAAATCATCTTCTTCTAGAGAAATAATGGCATTTATTTCATTTATTGATTATTGTTATTTTTAGTTTAGAAACTGAATTTTAAGTTTTTTTATTTCCTTTCCAGTTTATCTTAAAAACTGAATTTATATATTGTTAAAAGATAAACTGGACTACATTGAAATTTGAATAAACATTTATTTAAACTGAGCAGCACCAAACCAGAAATGGTTAGGAATTCTCTGCCAGGAGGAAATAAGGGAAAGGCTTTTGTAGGGCACACAGAAACATAGCAAGGAAATTAGCTGATTAGCTAACAACTTAAGCAGTTATCATATTTGAGAAGCCTAGTTGGCTGTTTGTGATCGGTTGTTCTTAAGTTTTAATTTTTTAATGTTGAGAAATTTATGGAAATCAACTCTGGCTTAAATTTCAGTGTGCATCCTCAGGCTGGTAAAGCATTAGAGCCACCTCAGTCTAATGGTCTCCTGTTTAATTAATTTAATAGCACCTACCCACGACCCTGGGCCAAGTGGATACCAGAGATTAAACAGTTCATGCACATGAAAATGCAGAGAAAGGCACATTAATAAAAACAAAGTATTGTTCCTATTACAAACATTCATACTTTGGATCTTTTAACAAATGTTTATCAATTGCCAGCAGCACTTTTGCCAGTATCTGCACAGTATTTCACATATATTGCTTATTTTAATAACTTGCATCCTACCATTTTACTGCTTACTGTTTTTCAGAACTCCCTACTTGTCAGCATTTTTCTTGCATTTTCTCATCTGTAATTCAAAATTTCAAGACTTATACTTATTTTTAGATGCAAGTATTGAGGCTCAGAGAGGCATGAGGTCATTAAACTATTATAAGGAAAAATCTGAAAAAAATTCAGCTTTTATAAACCCTGATTTAGCTCTCTTTACATATATCTCTAGATAAAGATTATGTAATTCTACCTTTAAAAATGGTATCATCTTAGGCATCTCATAGAACTTTTAAGCCTAAGGTTTATCCCAAATAAAACTAAGGGTAGAGGTTTATCTTTCTGCTCCACAGTGTTGTTAAAAAATTAAGTAACAATTACTCAAAAGATTTTATCAAAATTAAAATGAAATAAAATTATTTTGTGTTACGTTTACAGGTGCTTAACATGGTATTTTTTGCAGGGAGTGGTAACTGACTACTCCAATATTAATTTCTCCCTTTTTTGTTAATAATAAAATCTTATTTTTTAGCTGCTTAGAGAAAATACTATACTTCTCAGGTGCAATTGCAACTGGAAGTAGCTATGTAACTAACATCTGACCACATGTTTAAAATAAAAGTATGAAATTGAAAAAATCAATCTGGTTCTGTGGGAAGGGAAAAAACCCTTCTCCTCCCAATTTTGCACTGATAAAAGAGAGCTGCCATAGCTAGAGGAGGAAAAAATTATGAGACACACCAAAACACGTGAAAAAATTACCCATTGTCAAGAGAAAAAGCAATTAACAGAACCAGACTCAGATTTGACCCAGAGATGGTACTATCAGAGACTTTAACATAACTTTGATTAATATATTATGGTTTAATTTTATAGAAAGGAATTATTTCAAGTGCCTTTAAGACACAGCAGTTATTCAATATAAACATTAGAATATATCTTAATGTTAAAAATGCACATATACATTGAGCTGTTTTCAATAATATTAGTAGTAATGTTTTCAAATTTTACATATTTATATACAAAACTATATATAAAAATGTAGTGTTTTTTTGCAAAGTTCTTTCTCTTGTTCTTTTGTTGTTGTTGTTGTTCAACCACTCTACCACCACCCCTGCCCAGCCTCCCTAAAAATGTAGTTTTTAAGAATAATATGATGCAATGTAAAATGCATGTGGATAAATCTAGTGAGTATTTATATTAAAGTTATTGGGACCACAAATGTAGGGTCAAGAGGAACAAAATCAAATAACTTAGTAAAGCACTATAATCTTTTTTTTTAGTCCTCGCCTAGAGAATATGTTTTTCATTAAATTTTTTAAGAGAGAGAGAAACATCAATGGGAGATAGTAACATTAATTGGTTGCCTACCATACATGCCCCTGCCAGGGATCGAACCCCACAACCTGGCTATATGCTCTGGTCAGGAATCGAACCCACCATCTTTTCATGCCTGGGACCAACCAACTGAACCACACTGGCCAGAACAAAGCACTGTAATCTTAAAATTGAATTGACATTACTAATAACCTCACATGTATTTTTTTCTAAATAGGCCTAGAAAAAGTGACGAATAATAATGAGCATCCCTAAGTGCTTAGATTGTGTACTGTAAATGCTATTTTCCACTAAAGGAAGGCAGACAGCAGAAATATATAATGTTATATCTGGGATAGGATATATGCAAGATGAGCTTGGAATATTTTGTTGAATATAAAGTACACATGAGCCATATTGAAAGGGCTCCCATTACTAAAATATAGGCTAATGTAAATATTAAAAAGGATAAAGACTACAGTAGAATCAAAGGCAGAAAATATGTTAAAAATCTATGGGCTCTGCCCTGACCGGTTTGGCTCAGTGGATAGAGCGTCGGCCTGCGGACTGAAGGGTCTCGGGTTCGATTCCGGTCAAGGGCATATGCCTTGGTTGCGGGCATATCCCCAGTGGGGGGTGTGCAAGAGGCAGCTGATTGATGTTTCGCTCTCATTGATGTTTCTGACTCTCTGTCCCTCTCCCTTCCTCCCTGTAAAAAATCAATAAAATATATTTAAAAAAATAAAAAAAAAGTCTAAGGGCTCTTAATAATAGTAAATAAAATAATCATAATGAAATACTATACACATTTGGGTTTGCTGCAAACCAATTCATTATTCTGAAAATTTCTAAACAAGGGAAAGCACCAGTCATTTATTTAGAAATGAGTAACATTTCTCATTGACTATTAGGTTATTATAATAGTCAATGAGAAATTATACTCTTTAGAGAAAAAATGTTTGGGTATATGAAGAATATTTTCTGTATATAGTTTTTTTTTGTACATAAGCATGTTATCTTCAAATAATGAGTATAGTTTTTTCCTTTCAAATACTTATTCTTTTATTTTTAAAGTATGTTTTTATTGATTTTAGAGAGAGGAATGGAGAGGGAGAAAGAGATAGAAACATCAGTGAGAGAGAAATATCTATCGGCTGCCTCCTACACATCCCCTACTATTTATTTGTCTTTGCTATAGGCATAGTGATAAATTTCCAGCTCAATAATTAATGTCTGGAAACAGTGATAATAGTATGCTCATGTAGTTCCTGGTTTTAAAGGGACCACTTATGGCGATCCTTATTAAGATTAATGCATGCTATAGGTTTTGGCATATTCACTTTATCAAATTAAAGAAATGTCCTTCTATCCCCAATTTGCCAAGAAATTGTAATCATCTACTGAGATACCTATATTTTTATGCTGTTGATATCCATTGCATCGTTGTTTTCCATTCCCGTAATTGATGTTTTTGTATTTAGCCTCATTATCTCCACACTACTTGAGTTTATTTCTCTATTATGTAAGTAAGCTATCAAATTCCCTAAATGTAGTGATAGTCCACATGATTTACATTAATAGTTTCCTTTTAATTTAGTCATAATTACTCAACTCATGAATTATTTTTAAAATAGGATTTAAAAATTTTAAACATATACTTTCAGCTTTTTTCTCTTTTTTTAAGTTTTAATTTTCATTAAGGAATGTTTCAAATATATAGTAAGGAAAGAAATAGTGAATATCTATGTACCCATTACTAAATTTAACCAATTAATAATCCATGCCCAATAATACAGGATGGGGCAAAAGTAGGTATATAGTTGTTTTTATGGAAAATAAGGCAAGAAATAATAAATAATACAAAAATAAACTCTGTGTTTTGTGTACCCACATCTATAAACGTACTTTTGCCCTCCCTGTATTTTATTCTTTATATGCCCAAACATTTCCTTCTCATAACATGATGTATTTAGGTTATTTTAAAGCAAAAGCTATGCATCATACCTTCTAATGTATGAATGCTTTAGTACATATTTCTAAAAGATAAGGATATTTTTCTTTAACAATAAAAATAACACATTACAACTGTAAAAGTTATCAATAATCACCTAACATTACCAAATGTTCAATCACTGTTCAAATTTCCCAGATTATATTATATTTTTATAGTATATTTATTCCATTCAGGATAAAAACAAGGTCTACACTTGCCATGTGGTTAATATGCTTATTAGATCTATTTAATCTGTAGGTATAGTCTCTCTAAAAACAAAAAACACCGTTAAAAAACCCCACTATTTATTGACAAAACTGGGTATTTTGTTTTGTAAAATTTCCTGTATTACAGATTTTGCAAATTGCTTTTCTTAAGTACCTATTTTCTATATCATATATTTACTATATACTTTTAAATAGGTCAAATTCAGGTTCATTTCTTTAAAGGATACTACATATTTATATGTGGAACCATGTATATGTTAGAGTATCCTATGGTATGTGATTCTTCATATCCCTCAGTACTGTTAAGATTCATCAGTGATCTGGATGTTGTCATTCTTAGTCTTAGAATATAAATTTTCCCAGCAGTCATTCACATAAAGGTATTGGCAGCCATTGAAGATCATTGCCTCTATATACTATGTCGTTAGGGGTTACAAATTAATTATATTCTAAGTTTATTAGTTCTTCTGCATTTGTTTTCTGAAATGAAATTCTTTTCAGTGACTACTTGTCCCCAAATGTACATTGGTTCACTTTATGTAGAGTATTCCATTCATTCTCATTATGAACTTGCTGTCCCAATTAAAAAGAAAAATACATATTAATTTATTCGAATGAACATATGTCAGTGCTGCTTTTAGGGAAAATATACGGCAGTACTCTTACAATAATCACAACATGATTCAAAGTACCCTTATTAGCAAAGGTACCTTTAAATTAGGTGGTTTGAAGGTACATTTGTTTACCTTTTAGAATAAGAGGAGATGATTTATTATAATACTGGAGTATGTGTAATACCTTGCTGCCTGATATTTCACTTTTTATCTCACATTATGATTTTAAATGCACAGGAGACAATTTAATTTCTGGAATAAGTTTGTGAGAGGAGAGAAGGACTGCAACATATTCAGCTTCATGTAATACCTATTAGATGTTTGTCATGAGAATGAAATAACAAAAAAAGCAGCCAAATAAAGCCTAATTGCATTGGTCTAATTCACAATTGCAAACTTTACTTAGCTATCTCCTGGCTTCCGAATACATTTGTCACAAGAGAAACCATGTGAAACTCTACAGTTAGATCTATCAAACCTGTTGCTTGCTACAAGTAAAAACAGACAGACAAAACCACAACTTACTATTGGTATCTTAATGTTTACTATTTATGGACCCAGAATGTTATTTGTTTGTGGAAAAAGGAGATGGATTGATAGGAAAAGCAACTGATATGAGGAATACTATTGTGTTAAAGATCAAAAAAACTGTGTCAGAGTAACACCTGAGTACTGTGTTCCAATGAAGAAAAAAAATGTGATGGAGAAATCGCAAAAACAATGAGAAGTAATGACAGTATACTTGATAAGATGATAGATGTCAAATAGAGAGTTGTTAAGACAAAATGTGCTCATTTTTTTAAACAAAGGTAAAGCACAATCCATAATTGATGTATTTTCTTCAAAGAATGAATCCTTATTCTGACTTCAAAGGAAGAAATTCAGAAAGTCTCTGGATATATCATTTGAAGCTATTTTAGTGAAATCAATATAAATTACTAAACTAATTTTGACACCGCAGGATTTTAATTTGGTTAGATGACAAATATTACATTTGAGAATAAATTTGCTCTTACTAGGTATTCTGCTGTTAATGTGATAGGCAAAAATAATCCTTCTAAAATTCACCTATTTTGTTTCTATCCTCTAAATACAAGAGAATTTGCCTTCAACCCTGGAAATATAGTATAAAGAATTCAAAGGGAGAACTACTCTCTGAAAGGTGAAGAGTCATTCAGAAAGACCCTAATTTCTTTTAAAAATTAATTCACCTTCTAGGCTTGTTCAATTTATATTCATGATACTAGAATAATTTATAAATATTACTCATTATTGTTGAATATTATTGAGAAATGAAAAGGAAGAGAGCTCCTAAATCATGGAGCATTCATTTATCTTGATTTTTATTTATTTATTTATTTATTTATTTATTTACTTATTTTTAA
>NW_005354829.1:2871559-2876816 GCF_000412655.1 Myotis brandtii
GTTTAAATCCTTTATCCATTTTGAGTTTGTTTTTGTGTATGGTGTAAGTTGGTGGTCTAGTTTCATTATTTTGCATGTATCTGTCCAATTTTCCCAACACCATATCTTGATTTTTAAATAGTAAAATGGGTTGTATTTCTGAAAGTATAGTAGTTGTACACTTACTAAAGTGTGTGAGCATTTAAATAGCTCTTATCCTTGCCAATACTTTGATATATTCCATAGACAAATGAACCTGATCTAAACTCTTCCTTTTTTTTTTTCTGTAAGATTCTTCTAATTTGGCTTATGCAGCATGTCAGGTTTATGTATTCTCTTCAGAATATTTTTCCTTCATTCTAGGCACAGCACAATATTTTTATTTCTTTCACATATATATATTGATTTCAGAGAAGAAGGGAGAGGGAGAGAGAGATAGAAACATTAATGATGACAGAGAATCATTGATCAACTGCCTCCTGTACCCCCCACCTAGAGGTTGAGCTCTGACATATGCTTTGACTGGGAGTTGAACCTTGACCTCCTGGTTCATAGGTTGACGCTCAACCACCGAACCACGCTGGCCAGGCTATTTTTATTTCTTAAATCAAATGTATATTCACTTACATTTCCATGCTTTCTTATAACACATTTATGAAGGAATAATTTGCATAAAATATACAAATAAATTGTATAGTTTGATCCATTTTTAAAGCTCTCCTTAGTCATGTAAACACAGCTTGAACAATAAACAATGTTCTCATCTCCCTGGAAGCACCTCTGGCCGGTTTCTTTTCTCTTCAAAGCGTCAGTACTCTGACAACTTACGAAACCAAAGAGTAGTTTCAGCTATTCTTGTATTTTATATAAATGCAATATGGTCTCTTTTGTGCCTCACACTTATTCAGCATTTAAGTTAATGAGGTTCATCCATATTGATGTAGGAAGTTGTAGTTTTAAATTTTTTCTTGCTGTATCACATTACAATATGTGAATATATCACCATTTACATATTCTTTCGCTGTTGGACATTTGGGAAGTTTATAATTTGGCACTGTTCTGTGTAGTTCTGCTATAAAAATTCTAATCTAGCACTGTGTATCTACAGAGTGTATAGGCATTTCAGTTGGCCATACACCTAGAAATAGAATTACTGCTGGGTAATAAAGTATACATTTATTAGATATTGCCAAATAAATAACCAAAGTAATTGTATACTCACTAAAGTGTGTGAGCATTTAAATAGCTCCAATCCTTGCCAATACTTCGATATATTCCATGATATTTTTTAAAACTTTAAGCATTGGTTGAGGGAGTGGGTTATATAGTGGCATTTCATTGTGGTTTTATGTTTTATTTCGCTGAATTGTAATAAAAGTGAGCAAATTTTGTTTATTGTCGATTTGAACATACATTATTATAGAGATTTTTTTTCAAGTCTATTGTTCATTTTTCTAATAGACTTTCTGGCTTTTTCCTATTTGTTCGGATAAGTTCTTTACATATTTTGCATTGAATTCACAAAATTTGGGGACAGTTATTCATAATATTAAGCCAAATAATTCAAGTGCATGATATAGTCCCTCCACCTATTTAGATTATTTAAATTTTTTCAACAATGCTTTGCTGTTTTCAATGTAGAAGCCTTGAATATTTTCATTACCTTTATTCTTATGTATTTGATGTTTTTAATGCTACTGAAATGATAGTTTTATTTTATGAATTTCCTGTTGTATTTATTAGTTGCTGAAATATAGAATTTTTTTGTTTTTATATATATTTACCTGATATGATAACCTTATATCCAGAGATTTTGCTTAATTGAGTAATCCTAATAATTTTCCCATAGATTCCTTTGGATTTTCTAAAGATACAATGATATCATATGCAAACTGTGACAATTTTATTACTTCTTTACCAATCTGTTGGCTGTTTATTTCCATTTCTGACCTCATTGAATATATTATAAACTCAAATATGTGAGGAGAATATCTTTATATAATTTCCAACATCAAGAAGAGATTTTGTATTTTATAATTACATGTGATGTTTACTCTAGGTTTTTATAGTTAATATTTCCATTTTCAATTTGCTGAGTTTTCTTTCTAATAAATGGTAGTTGAATTTTATCAAAGCTTTTTCATATATGAGCATTTGATATTTTTCCTATTATTCCTATTCATGTGGTAGATTAGAATGATTCATGTGCATTGAAATATATTTCACCACAAGTGCACAATTAATTGATTTTCAGTACATTCAGAGAGTTGTACAGTCATGAGCAAAATACATTTTGCAACAATTCTATCACCCCCCAAAAGAGATCCTCAACCCATTAGCCATTGCTCTCCTTTCCCTGTCCCCCACAACCCTCCATGTCTTAGGCAACCATTAAAATAATTTTTTTCTTTACCATTTTCCTATTGGATCTTTTGTATAAATGGAAACATACAATATGTGTCCTTTATGACTAGCTTATTCCCCTTAACACAATGTTTTTAAGGATCCATGTTGTAGCATGCATCGATACTTCATTTTTAGTGCCATTATATGGATATATCACACTTTGTGTTTCCATTAGCTGGTGAGTATTTGGCTTGTTTCCACTTTTGGCTATTTTGAAATGCTGTTAGGAATATTTGTGTACAATTGTGTCCAAGTCTGTGTAGTTGTGTGCTTTCAGTTCTTTTGGGTATGTACCTATAGATTGCTTAGTCCTTCGGTAACTGTATGTTTGTTTGGGGAACTGTCAAAGTGTTCTTCAGGGTGACTGTATCATTTAAAATTCCTATAGCAGATGGGTAAGGGTTTTAAAGTCTCCATATCCTTGTCAACATAATCCTTGATACTATTGTCATTTCTTTTCAATAAGAAGGGGTATCTTGTCATTTTGATTTCTTTTTCTTTTTTTTCTGAGATGCCTGATAAGAACAAATATATTCTCAGTTGTAGTTTATTTTTTGTTGTTGTTATTGATTATCACTTTTATTTAAAAAAAGATGCTGGGCTACTTTTCATGTGCTTATTGTGACTTTTTAAAAAAATATATTGTATTGATTTTTTTACAAGAGAGGATGGGTGAGGGATAGAGAGTTAGAAATATCGATGAGAGAGAATCGTCAATCAGCTGCCTCCTGTATACCTCCAACTGGGGATGTGTCCGCAACCAAGGTACATGCTTCTGACCGGAATCGAACCTGGGACCCGTCAGTCCACAGGCCGACGCTCTATACACTGAGCAAAAACGGTTGCAGTGGTCGGCAAACTGCGGCTCGCGAGCCACATGTGGCTCTTTGGCCCCTTGAGTGTGGCTCTTCCACAAAATACTACGTGCGGGAGCGCACGTACAGTGCGATTGAAACTTTGTGGCCCATGCGCAGAAGTCGGTATTTTGTGGAAGAGCCACACTCAAAGGGCCAAAGAGCCACATGTGGCTCGCAAGCTGCAGTTTGCCGACCACTGGGTTAGGGTATGACTTTTATATCTTCTTTGAATAAGTGTCAATTGGTCATTTATCCAATTTCAAGTTTAGCTGTGTTCTTGTTATCGAGTTGTCAGGGTCCTTTATATACTCTAGATACAGTCCTTTATCAAATACGTGATTTGAGAGTAATTTCAGCCTTTCTATGGGTTGTATTTTCACATTCATGATAGTGTCCTTTAATGTACCGAGTTCTTAATTTTGCTTGACCAATTTGTCTTTTTTCCCTTTGGTTTCTGTTTTTTTTGTTTGTATTATATGGAATTAAGGACATTACAGTGTGATGGGAAATTTTATAGGGATGAACTCTCCTGAACCTTGAGGATATTTGAAGTATATGTGCTTAGTTTAAAAAAAAATGTTTTATGAGGCTTCTGTGGCTTTCAAAGGATCACAATTTCATTCTATTAATTTTACAATTGCATGAAAGATAAAGGCCATCTACTTGAAGTCATAGAAACTGTTCAAACCAATTGTCCAATTAACTGTAGTGAATAAAATAATACTAGTATCATACGTTTTCTCATCTCAAGGGGTTTTAAAAAATTGTAACACATGCTTTGTGTGTTTTCCAGGATATCAAACTGAAACCAACTCAAAGACTTATGCTTATTGCCATCTAGTCGCCATCTATTCACCAGCTCATTAAATTATGTAATAGGAAAGTAAAACAAACTAACACATATACTACCTAAATGGCATGTCAGATTTAAAAAAAAGCCTTTTACACTTTATTTTCAAAATGTATAAAATTTTTGCAACCTGTTTATTTTGTGATTTTAATGAAATTTCAAGCATCTTTTTGCAAGATCTATATGGTATTCATAAACTTATTTTTTCCAACTCTTGAGAAGTATTGCAAGAGTTGACGTTAAAAGTTAATAGATTGTCATCTAAAAATGAGTGAATTGAGAAAGCATAAGAAGTGTCCAAATTGATTGTTTTAAGTAAATCATTTGTCAACTTTTATATTTAAATTATTTGATATTTTGCAGATAGAAATTACAGGTACCCCTCCCCCCTTCAAATGCTCTAATAAGCAAGTAATATCAATCTTTTTTCTTAAATTGGCAAAGTTCATTAAGTGTGCGAGTTTTCAGAGATTGCCCTGTATAGGTATGTTAAGACTAGATGCAATTTCAAACTTGCGCATGATTTTTTGAAAGTTTATCTCTGCCTACTACATGCAGCCACATGATTCATAGCCTACATTTATTTACCTCTTATCATGAGCACTAAGAATCAGACACTGGGCCCTGTGCTACAGCTTCCATAGTGGAAAATGTGTCCATTTCCATACTTTTTGCCTGAAATGGAAATCTCCATTTCCAAGGGTTTCCTCTCTTATTCCCAAATCTCATGTGGATGTGGGTGTGTCTTCTAGTTAAAATTATGTAAACATATCAAACCATATATTTTAGAGCATTTGAATATGTAGTATTTGGTTCTTCAGACTTTAGGATGCAGTAAAGATCATCATGGGGATTAAAATGGCATTAAGTGACTTGATTTTTAATATATGCCCAAAACCCCAAAGCAGTAAAGTAATAGTACACAAAATATTATTAATACTGTGTCTACTGACAGCATAATCTATAATGTAAATTGTGGGGGCAGAGGAAGGCAGAGAAATTCAAATGACAAGAAGAATATCTTGTTTTAGGTTGAAATTAGAAGAGGGAGAGAATAGAGAATTAGTATATTTTATCTAATTAGTACAAATTACCCACTGCTAAAAAAAGCAAAAGTCTTTGACTTTGCTTTCATTTATTCTTCCCCTCCCCTCCCCTCCCCTCC
>NW_005354829.1:2876975-2887174 GCF_000412655.1 Myotis brandtii
CCCTTCTCCTCCCCCCTCCCCTCCCTCTCCCCCTGTCCTCCCCTGTCCTCTTCTGTCCTCTCCTTTTCTTTCTCTCTCCTGCCCTCTGTCTCTTTTTCTCTCTCTCCTCCTCTCTCTTAAACTCTCCTGTTTTCTTTCTTCATTTTGGAGAAATTCTTCTAAAAATTAGAAAGGAGAAAACAATTTTTCTAAAACACACCTGAGAAAGTCACTCAATTGCTTAAGCTCTTCAGTTAAGGAAATCATCATAGTCTTTAGTAAATGCTCTCTGATACTAAGTCAATGTGGCTCATTCCGAACAATCAAATATATGTCAAGCATTTCTTAGCTCCTAGAACACTTTACAAAATTAAACTTGATGAAGACTAATTACATACTTTAATTTTAATAAGCATTCTTAAAGAGACTGCCTAGAATTCATTACTCACTTTAATTTAAAACATATTTTTGATCCTTTGTCCTAAAGGTGTTGTTGTCTTCTCAGGCAAATGTCTTAGAGACATGTCACTTGGCAAATATAAAGTTAGTGCTAAAATTTTTATTTTATTTTATGAATTTATTTTCCTTTCAAATTTTTTTCTTTTTGTTTTCTGACACAAAAGACTGAGCAATGACATTAAATAATATATTACTCCCCGGAGAATTGCTTTTATCTGTTAGACATTCATCAAGTGCTATTAAGCATTTCAAAATGCAAAAAGCATAGCTTGTGTGACAAAAGCCTTCATATAATTAGCAGAATGAATATAATGACTTGATAAACTTTGTTTTCACAAAAAAGGAAGAGGAAAGTCTTTGGGAAAATATAAAAGACTGAAAGAAATATAACTACCTCATTTATTTTCCCAGTTACCATGTTTTAAACAGAGTATTGGTTAAGAAAATTCCAATTGGATTGTGCTGGAATAGTGATATATTAAAAGGGCATCTTCTAGACCAGTAGTTCTCAACCTTCCTAATGCCGCGACCCTTTAATACAGTTCCTCATGTTGTGGTGACCCCCAACCATAAACTTATTTTCGTTGCTACTTCATAACTGTAATTTTGCTACTGTTATGAATCGTAATGTAAATATCTGATATGCAGGATGTATTTTCATTGTTACAAATTGAACATAATTAAAGCATAGTGATTAATCACAAAAACAATATGTAATTACATATGTGTTTTCCGATGGTCTTAGGCGACCCCTGTGAAAGGGTCGTTCGACCCCCAAAGCGGTCGCGACCCACAGGTTGAGAACCGCTGTTCTAGACACTGATGTTCCTACAAGTACAGAAAACCTGTGCTGGGAAAATATTGGTTATCGAAGTGAATATTTTTAAACTACAACCTTAAATTATAATAAGAATAATACCATTAACTTTATATTCTAGGCAATAATGAGAAAATAGGCAATAAAAGTAACATTGATAGAGAAATAAATAAATGGGGAAAAGACTGTTATTTTGAAGATGTTCTTTAAAAATAGGATTTTCAGCCCTGACCAGTTTGGCTCAGTGGCTAGAGCGTCGGCCTGTGGACTGAAGAGTCCCAGGTTCGATTCCGGTCAAAAGCATGTACCTTGCCCTAACTGGTTTGGTTCAGTGGATAGAGCGTTGGCCTGCGGACTGAAGGGTCCCAGTTTCAATTCCCGTCAAGGGCATGTACCTTGGTTGCGGGCACATCCCCACTAGGGGGTGTGCAGGAGGCAGCTGATCAATGTTTCTCTCTCATTGATGTTTCTAACTCTCTATCCCTCTCCCTTCCTTTCTGTAAAAAATCAATAAAAAATATATTAAAAAAAAAAAAAGGCATGTCCCTTGATTGCGGGCACATCCCCAGTAGGGGGTATGCAGGAGGCAGCTGAAACTGGGATTTTCTTTTTTTTTTTTCAGGGTAGTCTTTGAGACACCTCATACCTTCTATTGGTATTGTGACCTTCCACAACACTGTGCTTTGGTTAGGCTTATTTATGGATGTATTTTCCTTCAGGTGCTCAAAATTGCATGGAGATATTCTATTTTCTCTTGATTTTTCCTTATTAACAAATATTCCCAATAAAAGAAACAGACATTCTTCTTAAGCTTACAAGGGATAGTCACCAAGATAGACCATATTCTGGACCACAAAATACTCACTAGTAAGTTGTGGTCTAGATCATTAGCATCTAGTGATCTCTAACTTAAAGAATAAATTAGAGATCAATAAAATATAGAAGAAAGATCTACAAATATTTTGGAATTTCTAAATAGACTATAAATTATTGAAGTCTTGAAGATTTTTAAAATATTTTCAAAATTTGGATAAGTATAACTTATTCAAATTTGTGGAATGCAGTGACAGCAGTGCTTTGAGAGACATTGTAGCAGCAAATTTATATATTAAATGCCTGATTGGTGTAGCTCAGTGGTTGAGCATTATCCCTTGCACTAAGAGGTTGCTAGTTTGATTCCTGGTCAGTACACATGCCCACGTTGCAGGCTCAATCCCCAGTATGGGGAGTGCAGGAGGCAGTCAATCACTATTGATGTTTCCCTCTCTAAAATCAACAAAAATGTATTAAAAATAAAATAAATTCACATATTAAAAACATATGTTAAATAAATAACCTAAGTTTTCACCTTAAAACTAGAGAAAGGACAAATTAATCAAAAAGCAAGCACAATAAAGAAATAATAATTAGAATAGAAATTTATAAACTGAAAAAAGGAAAACAGCAGAAAAAATCAATGAAACCAAAAGCTGGTTCTTTGATAAGATCAATAAAATCCTAGCCAGTTTAACAAAGAAAAAAAAAGAGAGAAAAGAATTATGAATTATCAACATCATAAGTACCAGGAGTCATCATTATTGATTTTGTGGACATTAAAATGATAAGGAATGTTATAGATATTTCCATGCTTATAACCTCAATAACTTAGATGAGATGGAACAATTCTTTGGAAGACACAAAATACTGAATTTACATAAGGAGTAATAGATAACCTGAGTAGTCTAATATTCAATTAAAGAATTTGAATAAATAATTACTAAACTTCCAAAAAAGAAATCCTAAGGACAGAGGGTTTTAATGGTGAATTTTATCAAACGTTTAAGGAAGAAATAATACCAAATCTCCAAAATCCGTATCAGAAAATAGAAGCAGAGGGGTTACTTCCTAACTTATTCCATAAGACCAGCATTAACATAATACCAAAATCAGGAAAATATGTTATAAGAAAGGAAGAGTAGTGATCAGCCTCTCTTATGAACATATATGTAAATATCCTTAACAAAATTTAGCAAGTCAAATATAAAAATTTATAGAAGTTATACAGCTCAACCACGTAGGAATTAGTACAGATATTCAAGGCTGGTTAAACATTAAAAAATCAATTAATGTAACCCATCATATAAAAAGTTTAAAGAAGAATAAGCATATTACTTGAAACATTCAAAATGTATAAGCATATCAGTTAAAACAGATAAAACATGTCTCTTGGCCACCTGTATGACCTTCTTTGGAGAAGTGTCTATTTAGGTCCTTTCCCCATTTTTAAATTGGATTCTTTGTCTTCCTTTTGTTAAGATGGATGAGTTCTTTATATATTTTGGAAATTAACCCCTTATCAGTTGTATCATTGGCAAGTATGTTCTCTCATACAGTGGGCTCCCTTTTCATTTTGTTGAAGGTTTATTTTGTTGTGCAGAAGCTTTTTTTAAAAAAACAAAAACAAAACAAAAATAGTTTTTATTGATTTCAGAGAGGAAGGAAGAGGGAGAGAGAGATAGAAACATCAATTATGAGAGAGAATCATTGATAAGCTGCCTCCTGCATGCTCTACACTGGGAACGAGCCCACAACCTGGGCATGTGCTCTGATCTGGAATCGAACCGTGACCTCCTGATTCGTAGCTCACCGCTCAACCATTGAGCCACACTGGCCAGACTATGCAGAAGCTTTTTATTTTTATTTCCCAAAGAGGACATATAGATGGCCTACAGACATATAAAAAAATGTTCAAAGTCATAAATCATCAGAGAGATGCAAATTAAAAAATGAGTTATCACCTCACACCTGTCAGAATAGCTACCATTAACAAATCAACAAATGACAAGTGCTGGCGAGGATGTGGAGAAAAGGGAACCCTAGTACACTGCTGTTGGGAATGCAGACTGGTACAGCCTTTATGGAAAACAGTATGGAGTTTCCTCACAAAATTAAAAATGGAACTGCCATTTGACCCAGTGACCCCACTTCCAGGAATATATCCTAAGAATCCCCAAATACCAATCAGAAAAAATATATGCACCCCATGTTCACAGCAGCACTATTTACAATAGTTAATATCTGGAAACAGCCCAAGTGCCCATCAGTACATGAGTGGATAAAAAAGATGTGGTACAGTTATACCATGCAATACTATGCAACAGTTAAAGAAAAAAAAAGAAAAGAAAGGATCTCTTACCCTTTGAGAAAGCATGGAGGGAACTGGAGAGTATTATGCTAGTGAAATAAGCCAGTCAGAGAAAAACAAGTATTACATAATCTCACTCATATGTGGAATCTAATGAACACAATAAACTGGTGAACAAAATAGGTCCAGAGACATAGAAGCATGGAACAGATTAACGAATATTAGAGGGAAGTTGCGGGGTGTGGGTGGGAAGAGATTAACCATAGAATTTATGTGCATGTATGTATAACCCATGGACTCAGACGATAGTGCAGTGAAGGCCTGGGGTGGGGCAGGTGAGGGGTGAACGCCGTCAGTGTGGGAAGAAAAGGGACATCTGTAATACTTTTAACAATACAGATTAAAAAACAACAGATAAAATATTTGACATAATTGAATATTCATTTATTTATAAAAGCTCTCAATAAAGTAAGAATAGAGTTATTTTCTCAGTTTGATAAAGAGCATGTGCAAATGCCTTCAGCTAACATCATATTTAATGTTGAGAAGCTGGATGCTTTTCCCTTTGGACGGAATGAGATGGGAGTTTGACAGAATTTTCCCAGACTTTTTCTGTAAAGGGCTTGATAGTAAACATTTTAGGCTTGGTGGGCCATATGGTCTCTGTCACAGGTACCAATTCTGCCATTGTGTCTCAAAATTAGCTAATTCAATACTTAAATGAGTATGGCTGTGTTCCAATAGAACTTTAGTTATTGAAACAGGCAGCGGTCCATGAGTTTTAGTGTACACACACCTGTTTCAAATGCTTACCCTCTTTTTTTTGTACTTATTTCATTGTGGATTAGGACCCATTTGCAAACAGTGATCTCACATAGAAGAATGCTGATCCAGTAGGACCTCAGGAGCACAGCTACCAAATAGGAAGATTTTTTTAAAAAAATATATATATTTTTATTGATTTTTAACACAGCTACCAAATAGGAAGATTTTAATATATATATATGTATATATATTGATTTTTTTTACAGACAGGGAGAAGGTTAGAGAGTTAGAAACATCGATGAGAGAGAAACATTGATCAGCTGCCTCCTGCACGCCCCCTACTGGGAATCAAGCCTGCAACCAAGGTACATGCCCTGGACCACAATTGAACCCAGGACCTTTCAGTCCACTGCCCCATGCTCTATCCACTGAGTCAAACAAGACAGGGAAATAGGAAGATTTTTGATGTCTCAAAGTAAAGTCCACAGGTTTCCAGTATTTACCAATAACTGACCGGATAACCATGGTGCTGTCCTAAATTCTAGGAAGTTTTGTAAATGGAACATGCCTGGATCTTCTGTAGTGAAATAGGCCTCTTCATATTTATTTTGTATTGAAGATATGTTCCATCAAAGCCCTTGCCAACTTCCTACCTTCCTCTCTCTCTCTCCCTGTCTCCCAAGTAGAAAGAAAGTATAAACAATATATAATGTCCAGTTATAGACAAAGTTTTCAATTATTTCAAATTTAACAACTACACTCTAGTAATAGTTAAAAATAATAGAACTGATCAATCAGTTGCATTGTAATGATGGATAACTATTTCTGCATCTATGTGGTGAATTAATCACTAGCAGAATATTCTTGAACATCACAATGTGCCAATAACGACAGATCTTGGAGACACTGTTATCCAATGTACAATATAACTTGGATATTATCTGAAGTATTTTAAAGGTATGTGAAAAGAAAGAACAATGAACTTGTAGATAACTTTGAGAATACCCTATGAACCAATACTCTAAATTTTGAGACCCAAGATGTTCTAAGATGGATTTTTCTTTCTTACCTCTAAGAAGAAATTCTAAAATAAGATCAGCGGGCTGCTAGTGGATCAAACTCTCCATTCATCATCTCATATTGTTTTGGGGCATGCAGGCATTTAAGAAAATACATGTAAATATGTGAGTACATCTGGTCTACACCAGTAAATATGTATATAGTTATTTGGAGGCAATACATTCTTAATTCAGTAAGCTGTGTAAATTGTAAACTTTCCTTTCAATATTGACATTTCCTTTAGGTAACCCTTATCCAGCCTTTGGATAAATGTGCCTTATGTTCTCCAATGGGGAAGAAAACATGGGGAAAGGGAATATTATAGGTAGAAGTCTAATAGATGCCTAAAATATAAGCAAGCTTTCATTTGGGGTCTCTATATGAGAAGTATGCCTGGTGAAGAGATGAAAACAGATTACTGTCTCATTCTTGCAAAAGCAGTATTAGTGATTATTCAGTGTCCAGGTGTGAAAGAGAAATGAATGTGAGGGCTAGAATGAAAGTGTGTGACACGGAATTGAGTTAATGTAAGAAAGTGCTATGAAAAACATATCAGTGTTTTACTTGTTAGTGATCAGGAAAATTAATTGTGATTTCTACTTTACTTTTATTACATAATTATATGTTTCAGTTTGTTGAGAGTTTTTGTAAAATATTGCCTTTACCAGATACTTACACATATATACACATTCATACTCTCCAGCAAAAACTTCTGCATCCTGGTGTATGATAGATATGCTCCAGAAACACGACATTTTTAATAAATGAGCTTAAAATCTGATAACTACAAAGTATTTCTTACAGAACTCTCATAATAGTATGGGGGAAAATAGTCTCATTTTTAAGGAATATCTGTCAGGAGACAGAATCAAGCTTCTTTATCCTTAGAGCTTATTCCTTTTTCCACTCCTAGAGAATTAGAGAAAGTGAACCTCAAATGATGTAGAAAATAGTTTGCTGAGATTTGCTGCTAATACTGCTTTTAAAAGATTTCATTGAATAAATGCAACTTACTGTTGCATTCTTTATTGAATAAATGCACCAGCAGCGCTATTATATAGATAACAACTGGTGCCCTATATATTTCACAGACAGAAGATAAAAGCATACAAATTGTATTAACAGGTATATTGTGCATACACATAGAAGAAACTCAGTAATAATAATTCAAAGGGATGGTTAAAATTTGGTCTCTATGTCTAAAAGGAGAGGAAGAGAGGGGGGAAATGGGGCACTTATAGAAAAGCAAATGACTTTTTGGAAAGAAATTGTCCTTTAGAAGAATAAATGGGGATATGATACTTTGTGACAATGCCTCTTTGGATGTGATGCTGATTTCTCTCTGAGAGGAGAAGATTAGAATTGCTTTAGGGAAGAGATTTATGAAAATTGAAGTTTTATGGGAGGCTCTGCTTCTAGGCAGATAAGGAATTTCAGGACCTCAAATGCTTTCAACTTAAAATAATTCTTATACCAAAGTATATTTGGCATATTTTGGGCTGGCATATCCTGATCCCTTTCAAAATGCTATTATTTTTTTTTACTGTAACTATCCAATAATAACTTTAAAAGTATTAAAAATAATAACAGATTCCAGAAAGGTAGTAGAGTTAAATTTTATATGTAAAATTACTTGCCTCTATATTAACAATGAAACAGCTAGCTCCATTGTAATCTGACCAAACAGACCCTATTTACATTAGTAAATATAAAGGATAAAGTAAGCAAAATATGTGCAATAAAAATTGAAATTCTAACAGGTATTTAAAAATGACTTAAACAACTGCAAAGATATGTAAGGTTCCTGGATAGGAGAAATCAACATTATTATTATTTTTTTGATTGATTTGTTTTTCTTTATTGATTAAGGTATTACATATGTGTCCTTATCCCACCATCGCCCTCCCACCCCAAAACAGTTCATGCCCTCACCCCCCTGGGAAACCAACACTATTAATAATTTGTTAGTCTTCCCATTTGTGATCTATACATTTAATATTTTTACTAGTTGTGGTTTTATTTTCATTCTTGCTGTGTAAAATTTATTCGCCAAACAATAATTAAACGATTTTTAAAAAAGACATAAAACATCACTATGCTTTTAAAATTCAAAGACGTTCTAGTTTCTTTATTTCCAAAATTCTGATCACCATCAGCAATCACTAGATGATTTAGCCCATTTGCTCCCTGTGATACATCACTCCACTGAGGCTTCCCATCTACAGATTCTACATTTGCACCTACTATCCTAGGTTTCCTCTATCACACTTGCTGAGACTTTATTTTCTTCACAATACCGTCACTACTTAATTTTATCTTGTTTACATTTGGTCACTTGTTTATTTTTTGTCTAAGATAAAAATGTAAGATCCTAAAGATCAGGGACATAGCGCTATGTACTTTTTTAAAAATTTGGAACTATTCTTAGTACCTAGTAGTGCTACTAGTTGTGAGGAAAGTATTTCTGGGGAACCTCACATGGGAGTTGAAGTGTTGTAAGGTTTACTGAAGCAGGAGCAAACACAAAGGACTGTACCAGGTTCAGCTCCATTCTGCTGTGGGGAAAGTCTTCAACAAAGTCAGAAGAAAGGCCAGGGTTAAAAAATTCTGTGCCATTAGTTCAGTCTCTGTCTCCACCTGGGCTAGCTTAGCTTCTGTCCCTGGCTGTGCTGTCACTGTGTTACTGCCCCTAGGCTTGTGCTTGGAGACTACATGCCCACACACTGCAGGTGGCCGCTAGGGCCACATGGCTGTAATGGAGAAAGAGAAGCACGAATAAACCAGGCAAGAGCATGAAACCGAGCAAGTGAGGAAGGGAGGGTGGGATACGCCTTTGTTAAGCTTGAATTGTATATTATCTCAGGCTTGGGAAGGACAAGGCACTCTTTCAAGATAACCAATCAATTTTCCAATCCTTTGCAGGCTTCAGTTGGGTCCTTTCCCGAAACAATTCATTTCCTAGATCTTCCCAGTTTTGTGCCCCTTATCCAATCTGATTCTTTACCAGGCTAGTCTCCTCCTTTTTATGGCAGCCTCTTGGCTCCTATGCCTGCCTCACAGTAGAAGCACTTCCCTCTGTGCCATCTTGGCTTCTACAGGGCATGTGCCCAGGAGAGGAATTTTCCATTCTGGTAACAGTCCTTCCTGCCTAACTCAGGGACTGGGTCCTGAGGGTAGGGATACAGCAGTCCCCAGGGGAGTGTGTGAAGCTGTTGCTTACTAATGAAGCAGGCTTATTGTTCTATTCAGCTCCCTAGACTATTATGCTTAACTAGAGGCCCGGTGCATGAAATTCATGAAAGGGGGGGGGGGGGGTTGTCCCTCAGCCCAGCCTGCACCCTCTCCAATCTGAGACCCCTCTTACAATCTAAGACTGCTGGCTCCCAACTGCTCGCCTGCCGGCCTGATTGCCCCTAACCACTCCCCTGCCAGCCTGATCAACGCCTAACTGCTCCCCTGCCAGCCTGGTCACCCCTAACTGCCCTCCCTTGCCAGCCTGGTTGCCCCTAACTGCCCTCCCCTGCAGGCCCGGTCGCCCCTAACTGCTCTCCCCTGCAGGCTCGATTGCCCCTAACTGCCTTCCCCTGCAGGCCTGGTGCCCCCCAACTGCCCTCCCCTGCAGGCCCGGTCACCCCTAACTGCCCTCCCCTGCAGGCCTGGGTCCCCCCCAACTGCCCTTCCCTCCTGGCCATCTTGTGGTGGCCATCTTTGACCACATGGGGGTGGCCATCTTTTGTGTTGGAGGGATGGACAATTTGCATATTACCTCTTTATTATTTAGGACTAGAAGCCTGGTGCACAAAAATTTGTGCACTCGGGGGCGGGGGGGGTGTCCCCCAGCCCGGCCTGTGCCCTCTCGCAGTCTGGGACCCCTCAGGAGATAACGGCCTGCTGGCTTAGGCCTGCTCCCGGGTGGCAGAGGGCAGGCCCAATCCCTAAGTGCAGCCCCTGGTCAGGCTCAGAGCAGGGCCGATTGGGGAGTTGGGGCACCGCCCC
>NW_005354829.1:2888044-2892351 GCF_000412655.1 Myotis brandtii
CTTCTTATTTGCAACATAGTATATAGTTGCTTAGAGTTGCAGCTGAGAGGCCGGCAAGTTAGGCATTGGAGTCCGCAGTCACTGACGCAAGCAAGCCTCCCTGCTCGCTTCAGTGCCTGGCTGCCGGCCGCCATCTTGGCTGACAGTTAATTTGCATATACTCACTGATTAGCCAATGAAAAGGGTAGCGGTTGTACGCTAATTACCATGTTTCTCTTTTATTAGTGTAGATAGTGTCTGATTCCCATTGCTCCCTTCCTTTATTAGTATCTACCTACCTCTGCTAACATTAGGACCTTAATAGTAACTGAATAGATAAATACATTTTAGTTTAATAATATGTAGAAAAAATGTCAAACAAATTTTTAAGAGATCATGGTTTATAATTTTGAATTTAATGGAACTCGATATGCCAAAAATGAGTTAAAGCCTTTGCAAGACACTTTAGTATATCCTGAAAATCTCTACAGAAGCAGAGAGATGCATTATTAATAAATGTGATTTTTATTAAGCATGCTTATTATTAATGCAAATGTAAAACCACTTATGTCATTAGTAAGCAGAGCAAAGAAAATAATGATGTTATTGGAAGATATTGAGCCATTATTTTGAGAATTTACCTTTAGTTATTTATAGCTAAAATAATAACCAGGATAATTAGTTTCTACGAAGATGCCCTTCATTTGGTTTTAGAAAATTTAGCCTCAAAATCTTCTGTAAATTACTTAAAATTAATCCATGCCCATTATTTTAAAAACTACATACACACATAATCAGAAATGATCAGTGATTGATTAACTTATTTGATTATATATACATTCCTTTATTCTTCATTAGTGTTTTTACTATTGGAAGACAATTTAATTGCTTGGTGGATGTACTTTCATATTTTCTGTAAAATGCAAATTCATATATTTTTACACTTTTTCCTATTGCTATAAACTTTTTAACATATGTATCAGATTATATTTTCCATAATGTGTTGCAACTTGTTTTATAAATCTAGCATGTTGTGGGCATTTTCTGTGTCAGTACATAGATTTTCTTCATTCTTTGTATTCTGTTTCTGGACTAGTTTTGCCTAAATTGAGATCTTAGAAGGGCACGTTTGATGTGTTCTAAATTTAATGGCAGGTTGACGCAGAATAGAGCATTTCAAAATTACATAGTAACACAGAGGCATGAGGGTATAGGAAAGGGACACAGAAGTGGATGAGACGAATAAGAGGCAGCATACTTGTGAGAAATGATGAAGGCAGAATAAAACTCAGAATCTGTAGGTGGATGAGAGAGAGTACAAAAGTGAAAAAATTAAAATGACATTAATTGGAGTTTTTAAGTGATCATAAATGTCTAATATATTAGTAGTTACAGAAACGTGTTGAAACAAGAATATAAGAAAAATATTTGGGCTTTAAATATTTGTAGAGATTATAAATGAACTATATTTGGAAAGCAGATGAATATTAGGAAAAACAAATTCTGAGAGGTTCGTAAGTTTATGTATTTTTTTAGTTTAATTCTGAGAGGTTCATAAGTTTATATATGTATTTATTTTTCTTTAATAAAAATAAAATGTAATTTTATAGCTGATATTTTAAAATATGAAATTATATATTACTCAAGAAGAATATTGGTCAGGAAACATAATGTACCATTTGAATTAACTTATTATTACCAATATTTATTTTATCCATTTTCAACATTATTATCTTGTCAGTGTAATCAGTATCTTTTCTATCTTTCTCACAGCTCAAATAGGGACAAAGAGAAATTTTCTTTAGGATCTTTTCTTTTAGTGCTGCTCAAAAAGAATTTGTTTCATATGAAATAATCTTCTCCATATGATAGAGCAAAAATACTATTTTTTCTTCTCCTTCCTATCTTTTGAACATAAGTTTATTTAGGATATAGTCCTGTGAGCAGAAGAGTGTGATTTACTGTTATTCTTCCTGTAGAAACATGAAGACAAAGGTATGGGAAATTAATAGTTAGTGATTCAGCTTTACCAAATAAAATAATTATTTGCCTGGGATATAGAGTAATAAAACCTAATTCAGGGAAGGGTGGTGTTGGCCCTTACAGCTGCAAAATCACCTGTGGATTAAGATTGTTTCTGAGGTTCTTATAAGTGGCACAACTTCTGAGTCCCCATCTACTATGGGTGGAAGTGGAGTTCTTCCATGTTGCAAGGAAAGGAATTTCCTTAGACTTGCATGGGAGGATGAGTGATCTTTATTTCCGTGAAATTAAACCTCTGGGTTTCCAATGTTGCATTTCCCTCCATCCTGCCATGGAAAAAGTCCAATCTTATCTTCAGCAGGGCAAGAATTATGGCCACTGCCTAGAGTCTCTGCTCTGTATTAAAGCACTGTCCAGTCCAGCATCCTGTATGTGGAGTCTGCATGGCCCATCTTCTAAGGCCATATAGCTATGGAAAGAGAACAGGTGAGCATGTGGGTCACAGAGCAAGAGAGTAAGACCAGAACAAGAGAGAGATAACTCTTTGGGGATTATGTATTCCCAAATTTTCATGGGCTTGTATTGGGGTCCACCCTCACTACCTCCAGCAATGATTTATTTCCCAGGTTAGACTGATAGGCAAGCATTTTCCCTAGGTCACCATCACCTGGACTTCACTGTGCATGCATCCATATCTCCCTTTAACCCCCTGGTCTGCAGGGAATGTACTGGTGTTCCCTGGGGAGTGTGAAGTTGTAGTTTCCAGATGACCATGCTGACAATGTTTGGCTTCCCCTTTGCTCTCTTCCTATTTTAAAATTGGCTAGCTAATTAGGATGATAACAGGGTCCCAGTCATTTTCGCTGGTATTCAGAAAAAAATGATTGCGGTTAGGAAAGATTTGTACTTTGTTGTTAGTATATTGAATTAATTGAGTTTTTTAATATTCTGTATTTTATGATTTTTTGACTTCTTGGGGCCCTGTTGGCCATCCTGGGCAAGGCTGGCCAGCCCCTCCCAGGGTTAGTTAATTCCTAGAGATGGTAAACAACTTGTCCTCTAGCATTCTTTCATACCTAAACCAAGCAGTTCAAAGCTATGCACCCAACATCTTCTTTATCTAACTCTCACATATCAAAGCAATATTTCCTCTATCTGAAATTATGCCAGAGCTAGATACTTGACAACTAGAGACCACCCCAATAGCCCAGAGTACATGAAAAGAATTTAAGCTATTCAACTTTAAATTTGCTCAAACTTGCCTACCCTGCCTTGCAGTGTTCTTTGTGCAGAAAGCACAATAAATGCTCTGGGCTATGCTTTCACCTCTATTCCTTCTGCCAACTATCAAATTCTGGTAGCCATGCATTGTGTGGCATGCCCCTTTCTCTTGGGAAATTTAAGTAATACGCTATTCTTGCAAAGGTAGTTGTCTCCATATCGGTCCTGAGTATATTTTAATATATGTATCAATTCATTGTTCTCCAGAAATGGTATCTGTTTTATATAAGAAGGTCGGAATGAAAGAGTTGCTATTTGAACTCTTTCGACTGCTACCCTTTGCAATTGCCCTGGGACTGGACTGCCTTGGCTATATATTTACAATGAAAAGAGCAGCAATTAATTAAAAAATGAGAGCTTCTTTAACTCTAGCATTGGAAATATGTCTTGAAAAATGCTGCATATGGTATTATAAGTTCTCCACATTTTGGGGTCGAACACTTACCTCATATTACTTTTAATAGTTCAAATTTGAAGAAATATCTGGCACACATTAAAGCAATAAATTTCAGGGCTATTTGTCTTTGCCAAGAATATAGATTCTTTCAATTAGAGGCTCTACTATTATTAAAATTTAACAAGCACAATTGATTGCTTGTTAAATTGGGCAAATTTATATAACATCCTTGAAATTTGCCTTTTTATATTTTTCCAATTTATAATGAATCAATAAAAGTTGATTTTACCAAGATGTAGAAGTTAAAATCATATAAATTGCATTTATTAATGAAAAAACTAACTTGCAGGGCTAGATACTATATTATTCCAACTATATGACATTCTGAGGAAGATAAAACTGTGGAGTCAGTAAAAAGATCAGTGGTTTTCAGGAGTGGTGTGAGAGAAGGCTGAATGAAACACATAGGAGTTTTAGAGAAGTTAAAATATTCTGTGTGGTAATGTAATGGTGGACTCATATCTACACTAATAAAAGAGAAACATGGTAATTAGCGTACAACCGCTACCCTTCCCATTGGCTAATCAGCATATCCTTATGCAAATTAACTGCCAGCCAAGATGGCGGCCGGCAGCCATGCACTGAAGCGCGAACATGAGGCTTGCTT
>NW_005354829.1:2893694-2900914 GCF_000412655.1 Myotis brandtii
CCGGGGGGGACCCCCCCCCCAGTGCACAAATTTTTGTGTACCGGGCCTCTAGTTATTATATATTCGTCTAAACCCATGGGATGTACAGTAGCATCAAGACTGAACCCTAATGTAAATTGTGGACTTTGGGTGATAATGATGTGTCAATGTAGGTTCACCAATTGTAGCAAATGTTCCATTCTGGTGGGGGATGTTGATAATAAGTGCGCTGTGTTGGGAGAACAGGGAGTAGTATATGGGAAATCTCTGTACCTTCCTCTCAATTTTGATGTGAACCTAAAGCTGACTTTTATTTTAAAAAAAGTCTTTGAAAGATCATACAGATAATCTTCTATAGCTATTTGGCTTAAGACTAAGTATTTAATTCAACAAAGAAAAAATTGGATAATCCGAGTTCTGGCTAGGTAGCAAAACAGACTACTCTCAAGACCTCACCAGCAGTTTATGGATGTCACTTCTAGGTACCTGCTGCTTCATGTGTGGTCTGAGGACTAGCAGCAGCCATAACACTTGAGAGCTAGGTAGGAATGCAGAATCTTTGGACCCACTGCATCTGAATCTGTATTTTAACAGGATCTTCTGGTGATCTGTATGCACATTAAAATTTGAGCCCAGCTGGCGTGGCTCAGTGGTTGAGCATTGATCTATGCAGTAGGAGGCCACGGTTCGATTCCCGATCAGGATACATGCCTAGGTTGCTGGCTTGATCCCCTGTATGGGGTGTGCAGGAGGCAGCCAATTGATGATTCTCTGTCATCATTGATGTTTCCATCTCTTTCTCCCTCTGCCTTCCTCTCTGAAATCAATAAAAATATATTCTTTAAAAAAATTGAGAAGTGTTGCCCTAAATAATAGCCTTGAACAGGATTCAATTAACACATTTTTTTTTGATTCTGCTTTTTAGTTGAATTCCCTGGAGAATAAGTATAACGTACCCAACATGAGTTCTGTGTCCTCCCCCATTTTTTACTCCCCCACAAGACACAATGAGAAATATATGAAATGTCTAGAATCATTTTTTAGGCCCGTTCCTGGCAAAATAGCAATTTATATCTACCAAAGATATTTGGATTAATTGTTCATTATGTAATTTTTAAAAATGGTTTGCTTTGCTTATAACTCTTACGTTGATGTACAGAGACAACTGGAATTGGGACTGGCTGGAGTCTTGAGGAAAGAGTCAGAAACAAAAGTGAATTTATTGCAATTTAGGGTATACATATTGCTATGCATAGTCTTGCCTATGTCTTAATGGTTTTTGGACAATCATATAAATTAATTAATTGTAAACTATTTTTATTAAGTTTTAAATACAACTATATTTTGATATTCAGTTGTGCTTTTGGCACTCAGCATTATAGGTGTGAAAGTGTTTTCAGACTCAGACTATTTTGAGATCATTGTGAGTGAAGCTAAGGTTCTTAAAAATGAAAGAATATTATTTGGCAGTCGGTAGGGTAGAGGGACAGGACGAGGATTTGAATAATATTTCTTCAGAAGATTCAGGAGAAGGTTGGAGTAAAACCATCACCACAAGAGAAATTCAGAGTAGTGCAGAATTTTCTTAACTTCTGTAGTGGATAAAAATATATTAATGCTGTAGTTTAGATTCCAGGGATGGCAATCTATACCATCTCATCCACCCTCTCATTTTATCTAATTGTAGGTGGTTTGCTGGAGAGGGGATCCTGAGAAACTTTGAGAAATAGTTATACTTTATTGACTGTTTTAAGACAAGTAGTTTTTCATTTTCAAGAAATATATTTGCTATGTATTATTCAAAAAGCTATAAGCCATATTGTTAGATAGGACAAGGGTCTCAGGGTCTGGGCCATTCTTACTAAATGTTATTCTTGCTAAATATTAAAATGTAGCACAATATTTTGCAGACTACATTTAAATAGGATAAGCTTGACAGAAAGTCAACCTGATAAGTTTGGCCAACTGCAAAAGAAGAAATCAATATCGAATTGACCAAACTGTGTGTATAAGAAATGGCTAAGTCTCCCTTCAGAGACAGAGCTTTTGATATGAATCCCCTGACTCCTTTATTTGATGCAAGTAAATAAAACTACCTTGTGACAACCTCATCTTGTTTTTGAAAAGAGCACTCCAAATTGCAAACCCCTTGATTTGGTAACCATAGTGATATTATTTTATAGAAATAATATAAATGAGTAACTTTTTCATTCTTTTTGTAGATCTTATCTTCATCTGATATCTTTTTTCTTTTGCCCAAAGGATTTTTCTTGAAATTTCTTGTGTGGGTCTGCTGTGGATGTAATCTTTCAGCTTTTGCATGTCTAAAAAAGTGTTTCACCTTCATTTATGAAAAAAAATTATTCTGGTAATGAATCCTAAGTTGACAGTTTCATTTTTTTCTTTTAGTACTTTAAAAATATTGCTCCACTGGATTTGCTTTCATCATTAGCTTTTTTCCCTTTTCATATTATGTGGGGTTTTTTTTAATATATTCATTTTATCACTGTGTTAAGCCATTTGTTTAAACTGTGCCTTTGTGTAACTTTCTTGTACTTGGGAGAGTTGAATATCTTGGTTATGTGGGTTTCTATTTTTCAGAAATTTTGGTCATAATTTATTCAAATAGTTTCCCTTTGCTTGCCTCCCTTTGGGTTTCAAATTACCATATATTTGGCAACTTAAATTTGTTTTAGCAAACAAAGCCTCTGCTTGTGTATTTTTTCTCTGTTTCAGTTTGGAGAGTGTTAATTGCTGTCTTGGAGTTTACTAACATTTACTTGTTCCGGATCTACTCATTATTTCATGCCGTGTATTTTAATCTCAGACATTGTTATTTTTCATATCCTAAATATTTATTTAGACCTTTTAGTATCTTCCATGTCTATCTTTAATATGTCAAATCTAGCATCTTGAAAATATAACAACTTTTAATCTTTTGATTACTAATTTTATTTATGTCATTTCTGGTAAACCTTTGGTTGACTAATTTCTCTCATTCTGGGTAGAAATTTCCTCTTCTTTACATACTTAGTTACTTTTTTTCTGAGACTTTTAATTGCTTTTATTACTCAAAAAAGCTTCATTTTTAAATTTATTTAGCTTTCTGACTCTGTGCTTGTGCCTTCAACACTTTCACAATGATTTTCTGCTCCTCAATAAGGAAAGCACTCTTGATCCTGTCATGGACACATTTAGCACACATGGATCCACCATAGGACATGCTGACCTGCTTTTTCGCTTTAGACAACCTCATTAGAACTTTAGGTCTCACAGTATGAACTCCGCGAGGTCGGCCTGGGCACACACCACATGCAGATTTTGGTTCTTTCCCAACCTTCTTGGTATAAAGGTAAACAATTCTATTACCAGGGGTTTGGGACAGCCTAGTTTTTTTAGAGCTGTATTGTAGGACAGTCTCTGATGGTATGTCAAACACTGGACCGTGGTGCATACCTGAAGTCACCATCCGCGGAAGAGCCATACTTAGTACTTTTGATTGATGCCTGACATTGTACATTTGCCTTGTTGGGTGCGGAATATTTTTATAATTTTAACATTTTTGGACTTTGTTGCGGGAGATGGTTAAGTTACTGCAAAACAGTTGGATCCTTTTGTGTTTCCTTTTTAATATCTGTTAAGTAGGACCTGAGCAGCAGTTAGTCTAAGATTAATCTTACGTACTAGTGAGGTAATGCCCTTTTAGTAGTCTAACTGATGCCTCTCAATTATGTGGTTTTCCAATCTGGCCTATGTGATCTTTGGCCACTATTTAATTCTGTGATGGGTTCTTTCCCAGGCTTTGGGTAGTATTTTCACACATATGCTAATAAGTTCTCAACTAGATACTTCAGGGAGACCTTATGTATATGCAGCAATCTCTTCTCCAGTGTGGTGCCCTGCAAACTCTAGCCTACTTACCTTCCCTGGTCCTCCAGATCAATCTCTTTAACACAGGAAGAGCGTTTGTCTCTTTTTCTTGTACTGCAGACTGGAAGCTTTATCCAGGCAGAAGGCTGTGATCATCATGGGGATTACCTTGTTTGTTTCCCAATTCTCAGAGATTGCTGCCTTCTGTTGTTGTCTGACACCTAATATCTTGAGAGCTGTTATTTTATATATTTTGTCTTTTTTTTTTGTCTGTTTGTTTCAGCTAGGAGGGTAAATCTGGTCCCTGTTAATGTATTTTGGACCAAAGAAGAAATTCTTGGGCTATTTTAAACCACTATTCTTTTATCCTTGTCACTCTTACACAAGCAGAAACCCTGCATTTTATATTCCTGGTTCTGAGAAACCACTGAGTTGATATTTCATTAAAGGTAAATAGCATCTTGGCTATCCATAGACCCTTCGACAGATCATAGATTTTTTTTCACCATTTTCCTCTACCCCAAGTATATTAATGCTTCTCCCCTTATATCCTTTAATCCTGAACATGTTAAGATACTTTCTAAGAGATGACACGTCTTTTTCACTGAATCTCTTTCTCTGTCATTCTCTAGTTGTCTTATGTATACACACATCTACTTCTAACTTGCCTTAAAAAGACTCCAGTATCCTAATTCACAATGAGAAAAATGATAAGGCAAGGGATTGCATTAGAGCTAACAGTTACTAATTTTCCTTCTTTTGAAAAATACCTTCTAATACCAAATAAACACACAAATGAATAAATAAGTAAGTAAATATCCAGCTAATTAGGTAGTAGATATAGCTCAGTCATTGAAGTTTTCCAGCATATTCAACACAAAGTTAAATTATAAAACCAAATGTGTCATGCAGTTTGACATTTTCATACCTTTTCTTTCATTGTTTTTATTTAAACCTTTGGTCACAGCCTACTGCATACTCATATTCTTTCTCTCTGGTATCAAATCCACCTTTAGGATATTAATTACTGATGATGTTTTGGGGCAGAGTTTTCCATACTCTATCAAACCTATTTACTTTAAACCCAAATTGCCAAAGTAACCATAAGTTAATGATTATGGAAGCTGTATTGGTAAACTTAATTATAAAAAAAGTACCCTACAATCCCTTTTGGAAAAAGAAAAAGATTAATATAAAATAAACAGCACTGATGAAAGTTGTTCAACTGTCCCGGAGTATGGCCATTGGAGTTCAAACAGTCCTAAGGTTAAAGTCAAAGGGCTCAGAAGGTACTATTATTTCATTAAACTGAAAAAAATTAAGCAACTGGATTCTTATCTTTTTTTTTTTCTAGGTACCTTCTTCCCAAATTACAGTTAAGATGCCTCAGTCCTTTCTAACAGTGAGAAATAGTTGGACATAGGATATTCCTCAAAACAACTTTCTGGAAAATATCCTATATAATAAAAGGCTAATATGCAAATTGCCCCCTTGGGAGTTTGACCGGGAGATCAGGAGTTCAATTGCTTGCTATGACTTGTGCTGACCACCAGAAGGTGGTGCAGAACAAGGTAGGCAACCAGTGGCGGCGGCGGAGGAGGCAGGGAGGCTGGGAGGCGGGGGAACCTGATTGACCCTGATCACCGGCCAGGCCTATGGACCCAACCCATGAAATAATTTTGTGCACCGGGCCTCTAGTGTAATATAAAATTAAAATAGCAATGTTGTGCATATTTTGTTAAACTTATTTCAACTGTTTAGAGAGATAACTTTAGAAAACATTTTTTCTTTTTTCTAGATAGAAGCAATGAAAGACATATGATATTTAGTCAGATAAGTATATTATATTGTGGGTAATAATACTACCTAAGGCAGTGATGGCGAACCTCTGACACGCAAACTCATTTTTTTGGTTGATTTTTCTTTATTAAATGGCATTTAAATATATAAAATAAATATCAAAAATATAAGTCTTTGTTTTACTATGGTTGCAAATATCAAAAAATTTCTATATGTGACACAGCACCAGAGTTAAGTTAGGGTTTTTCAAAATGCTGACATGCCGAGCTCAAAAGGTTCGCCATCACAGACCTAAGGTGTGCTTTTACAAATTATATTTTTATATGTGTGCAGTTAAAGAACTACTAAATATTTTTTATAAAATAAAGAATTATTTAGGTCATGGAACTATTCAGAATATGTAACAATATAAAGGATTTTTTATATTATTACTGAATATACTCTAGAAAACATGAATTCATTAGATAGATTTTATTCAGATAATTTCGAAACATTTTTATTGGCTTCCTAGGTTATGTAACCATACATCAGAAGTATATGGACTACTAGATAAGACATCGACAATCTTAAAGTTAAAATGTAAATACATTCTTTTTCCAAATAACATCTTTTCTGAAAATTGAACCTGTTTTGATAGCCAACTTACCCTCATTGAACACATTAAATTATTTGTTAAATAAAAAATAATTTAGAACTGTTCAAATATCAGACATTCTCAAGGGTAAAATGTGTGCATGCATGCATACACAGATGAATGAATATTGGAGAGCACAGTTGTGGACAAAATTGTACCAGATTGTTAGATACTACATCAGTCCAAACAAATGTGCCCAATTGTAAAGATTATACCTGTTTATTAATAAAGTGAAAGACCTCACATGAAACCTATGGAAAAATTTATTTTAAAATGATCACTTGGAAAAGAGGTATATTTTCTAGAGACTTCTTAATATTAACTTAAGTATCTGGCAAATAGCAACCGGGATGCATTTTGTAATCACATCCTCTTATTTTCCATTTGATTGCATACAAAACCCCATTTGATTATGCACCTGGCCATGGTTACAATTGCATTTCCTGCCTCTCAACATACTTCCTACTCTGATGCAGCCATATAGGCTCTTTTGCCTCAGTGTCTTTATAAGCTCAGTTCCCTCAACTTGGAGCTCTTCCCCCAAATATTCAAATAGCTGCTTCCTTTGGCTTTACAGTGGGGCCTTGACTTACGAGTTTAATTCGTTCCATGACAGAGCTCATAACTCAAATTACTCGTATATCAAATCAATTTTCACCATTACAATGAATTGAATTGTCATTAATCCGTTCCGGACACTCAAAAAACACCGCAATTGTTATGTTAAATGTTTTTAAATAAGAAAAATGTATTTAAAAATAACGAATATTGTATAAAAACACAATACTGAACAATAGAATGTAGTGCAATAAACTTGTTTTATTAAGTCTAATGTACAACAATTACCTTGGAGATCAAACGACTTAAAGATGCTGATGGAGTCGGAGGAGAAAGGCTGAACTGAATAACTGAATCTTATTTGCTGATTTTTGCCCTT
>NW_005354829.1:2901264-2913088 GCF_000412655.1 Myotis brandtii
TCCTTCTGCTTCAGTATGGTGCAGATCGTAGAAGTGCTACGCTTGTACTGCTTCACCAAGTCGATTACACGCACACCTTGGTCATGTTTTTCGATAATTTCTTTCTTTAATTCAATGCACATCATCCACTTCTTCTCAGCACTGTCCTTCGCACTTACTTTCTTCAGATCCATGGTTGAAAAAACGAAGTTTTGCAAAATAACTGCAAGCACAAATGCGAGCACAACACTGATGTTTCAACTAAGAGCTAACCGCTTAAAGTGAACGAGTGAGACAGTGATGCTGGGCTGATGTTGTGGCGTTCACTGTGACGTTCGCTGCGCCAACTAGCGGTGGGGTATCTGAAGCTGGCTCGTAACCCGAATTTTAGCTCGCAACTCAAAGCAAAAAATCGGCCGAGATGGCTCATATCTCGAAAAACTCGTTAGTCGGGACACTCGTAAGTCAAGGCCCCACTGTATTTGGCTCTCTGCTCAAATGTCTATGCCTTCTCTGACTATCCTATTTCATTATTACCTTTCACCACTCCCAGTTATTCTTGAGTCCTAACTTTATTTTGTCTTCATAGCATTTACCATGTAACATGTCTCATGTTCATTTGTTTGTTCATTTATTAATTATTGCCTCTCACTGGAATGTGAACTTCAGTAGATCAGGGATTTGTTCTATTCACTGCTGAAACCTCAACTTCTAGTATAGTTCCTGGCTCTTACAAGACAAGTATCCCATTTGTAAAATGCATGCATGCATGCATGCATGCATACACAGATGAATGAATAAATGACAAAGCAATTAACTGCTATCCATTGGATCTTCTATATAAATTCATAGAATATTCCCTTTGCCGAGATCTGAACTTTAACAATGACACAAATTGGTATGTTTTATCCATTGTGTTGGGTAAGTAACAGGACATTTCAATTTGAAACTCATAGCTTGGAGTCTTGGAATATTTACTTTTAATTATGTCATTGATGATTTTGCTAACTCTGTTTTAATTTTCTTTTCTTTATAGAGCTTAGTTGTTTAAGGTTGGATCTCTAGTAGGTACTATGCATTTATTTTTCACTTGTCTCCTAATTTTAAGGACTGTATTACTACTCTGCTTTGTGGGAGCTACTTTATCTCCCCATTTTTTCTATTTATTTATTTTCATTAAATGTTTTGGGGTGACATTGGTCAATAAAGTCACATAGGTTTCAAGTGTACATTTACATGACACATGATCTGTATACTGCACTGCATTTTTAAAATTGATTCATTATGTCAATTTCTGTTTACAGTTTTTATTAACTTCCAGGAGCTTTTTTTATTCTTTGACTTTTTAAAAATATTTGTTTGATTTTTTTTTCTTGAACAAAAGTATCTTTTCTAGTTACTGCCTAAGGATATTAATGTTAACAATAAGGTTTTATTTTTCCTGGAAAAAAATGTTTCCTTCAAGTTACATTTGACAGATTTTTGTTTGTCTTGGTTTCTATAGTCCATGCTATAGGCTTTCCATCTATGCTTGGTTTTCCTGGATTGACTGCTCAGGTAGTAAATAAAATGCTGAATGGAAGCTCTTTTCATTTGGTGGGTGGGAGAGTTGCTTGCTGCTTTGAAGTGTATTGTAGGCGTTAAAATTCACTGGGATGTCAATATTTTCTTTAGTTATTTTTTCTTTGAGTTGCCCCCCACCCAACCTCTGCCTAGAGAGTAAATGTTGATCTGTTAGTGTTCCTAGAGTCTAGTTTCAGAAGGAACTCGGAGTCTTAGCCATTTACTATACACATATACATATACCTTATAAAAGAGTTTAAAAGTTCTAGTGAGTTAGAGGGTACCTTGAAAAGAGATTGTTGGGAGAGGTGAGGGGTAAGGGATGGCATTAGAGAAAAAGTTAACATCTACAGAACTTGGCAGTCTATGGATACATTGTTGTCCTTACCCTGTCTTGGAGGAAGAAGAGTACCTATTTCTTCAATGATTATATACAGATAAAATTATTTAATTTTCCTTACAATTAACCTCAATAAATCTGTTCAATCTCTATATATAGAAGACTAATATGGAAATTGTCCCCACGGGAGTTCAACCAGGAGACCATGAGTTCAGTCACTTGCTATGACATGTGCTGACCTCCAGGGGGTGGCACAGAACAAAGGAAGGCCCCAGCCATCAGCCAGAAGGCCTTGATCGGCCCTGATCGCTGGCCAGGCCTAGGGACCCTTGCACCGGGTCTCTAGTTAATGTATAAGGAAATACTACAACTCAAATCCTTTAAAGCTATATTTATCATTGTGGATAGATGTCCATGAACATTTAAATGGTGTTTAAATGTTTCACCATTATCATCAGATTGGTTCTTTCTGTACTCATATCTTTTGCAGTTGATCTTGAGGGTGGAGCTAGGAAGAATTATTTTATGCTTGAACTATATTTCAAATCATAATAATCACACCTCATGAATTGTGCTACATGACTTGATCGATTATTTCATTTAAAACTCATAATAACTACTTAGTTTCAGTACTATAAAAATCCCCCCCCCCCCAAAAAAAATCCCCATTTTAAAGCTTTAGGAGGTTAAATAACTTATTCAAGACCACACATTTCTTAATTTTAGTTTTTTAAAATTATCACCTAGTAAATGATAGAGCTGGAATTTGAATCTAGGCAATCTGTTCTTCCCTTAACACATGTAGGCCACTGATGTGAAACCTGATTTTAAATTTGTTTCTTATGCTAAAAGCAAAGAAGTAGATAAATGGATTATTGAAATTTAGTCTCTGTGTTGGGAGAAAATCAATTTGGAGTCAGTTGTCTTGATCTATAAATAGTTATTGAGTAGGTAGCAGACACTATTGGTCCAGCATGTCGGCTCCTCAATTAGACTGCTTTGTTACTTAATAGATGTATGCTGTTGGATTACTTTTTTCAGCATTTCTTGTGGGAATTATATTGTTTAATACATGTAAAGCACTTAGGACAGTACTTGGTGAATAATAAATGGTCATGTGTTAGCTATTATTACTGCATATTGCTTAGAATATTAATTTTAAGAATGTGAGAACAGGCACATGACTTTATACCTCACAAGCAAAAACATACACTAGGCTTTATAGTTCAAATTTCTAAGGTTGTGAAAGACTAACATTTTTCTTCTTTTTTTATTATTATTATCTTTAAATCTTTATTGTGGAGTATGTTATAGATGCCCCCGCTACTTACCTCCCATACCCTCCACCACACAAGACTAATATTTTCATTAAGGTTGACACAATGTGAAATTTATGAAAATCTTAAAAATGCAGTTCCTTTATGAGAAAGGAAGGAAAGGCACTGACAATCTGTTGTACATGCAATTGGAAGTATTCTAGGTGGTAAAACAGTGTCATCTAGTGAGAGCTTGGGAGCTTTAGGTGAGAAAATTCCCTAAGCTAAACTAACATATCTAAACAATTCTACTTACTGGATTCAAATTCCTAGAATTAAAGAAAGCAATTATCACTTAAGTGATACGTAAGTGAGAGTCGATGTTTTAGACACGTTCATCATAATGAAATAGACACAAAGGGTCAGAAAGCTGAGACCTTACTTGGTATTATATTAGTAAGTGGCATATTAGGTTGTTCTCATCACAATTTTGAAATTCTATATTTAAAGGTTTATTCCTTTGCATTTTGGAAGTTTGGAGGTGGTAGTTTTTTGTGTTTTTTTTTTGGGGGGGTGGGTATTCTTTGTTTTATCTTTGATTTTCCTCTGAGGATACCAATAACTCCTGGAAAAGCTAACTAATGAATCTGCTATTAGTTTCAGGTCACTTGGTCAAGGGTTGAAAGCAGGACTCTTGGAATGTTATAAAACAGATCTGATAGAGGGCAGAACTGGCATCCATTTTGGAAGTCTTGGCAGGTTTATAAAGGGATCTGAAAATGTAAACTTTCCCTGTTCAAATACATTCTTAGTACCTGGTTGCCTCCACCCTCAGATTAAGCATACATGCCTTTTAGAAACTTGATTTTTGACGGTATTTTCTGGGATTCCCTTCCCCACCTTCATGAATGTCAATACTTCCACAAAATACTTTGAAGCAGAGCAATAAAACAGAATTATTTGGAATTTTGGAAACTATTAGGGTAGAATTTTCACACTGTATTTAGAAATCCACTATAAAGTGAACTAGTCATTAGTGAGCAAGCAATGGGCTCATAGCTGGGGATGTGAAGACACAAGTAGCTTCTTCTCTTTGTTACAATGGCATTTTTACCATATGCTAAGAATTAGATGCCATCCCTCTCGTGTTAATTCCAGAGAGATTCCCACAGGGAACACATTCTTTGAGATATTAGCATTTTTCACTGTTATTGCTAAGCCGTCTTTTGTATGAGATGACTCAGTTCACATTATGAGCCCTCTTTTTGGGTTTATTGTAACTGGATAAAATAAGCCCATACATTTTAAAATCTTTTAAAATATGTTTTTAAATGATATTTGAGAGCGAGAGGAAGTCTCGGAGAGGAAGAGAGGGATAGAAACATTGCTAAGAGAGAAACATCCATCAGCTGCCTCCTGCATGCCCCAAACGGGGAATTGAGCCTGTAATCTGAGTATGTGTTCTGACCAGGAATGAAACTGGTCTTGGTGCATGGGACGATACTCAAGAACTGAGCTACACTTGCTGGGCCATTTAAAAATCTTTGATTCTAAAAAGAATTAAAAATGATCACCAAAGCTTGAAATATATCAGTTAATGAATAATTCAATTGAGCTTATTAATGAAGTCATTAATGAAGTCACTTAATGGCAGGATTACTTAGATTTAACATAATCAAGTTTTAAATGAGTTTAAGGATTGCATAATAAAGATTTATTAAGGTTATTGCTCTAATCTGGATCTTAGATAAATTGAATGTAGTAAATTTCAATTCTTAGTTGGAAACCTGTAGGTGGTTTCCATTTTTCAATTGGTAATTCATTAATAAATTAATTAAATAGTGATTCATGAGCATGTGAATATAATTTGTAATATCAATGCAATTAAATTCTCTCCCAACACTGACATATTTTCTCATTCTCCATAATAACAATTTAATTTTTATGTGATTACAGCATCAATTTGAAAAATAAACCCCACAGGGGACCATTAACAACATAATTTGCTTAGGCGATTCCCACTATGCCTTTTACCCCATTGTATCAAGTCACCACAATAAGCTCCAGACTCTCAGGCCTCATTTCATTGAACACTGATCACTTTGCAGTTCTGTGTATCCCCCAAACCCAACCCCATTTTGTACCTCTCATTAATGCTTTTACTGTACACGCTGAAACTCAAGCCCTTCCTCAGCACGCTTCCTTCATCACTCATATCTCCCCTGAAAGCTCTGCTCACTTTCTCCTTAGAACTGGTTCGCTCACTCACATGGCTCTGCCCACTCACACATCCTTAGATCCGGAAGTGTGATAGGTCTCCTCTGACTTCATTTTGATAACTCCAGGCTGTTTTCAATTCTCCTCTGGAAAATATCCCAGGCTTTGAAGTTTGGGCCTCAGATCTTAGCTATCATTATTATTGAGGATTTTAATATCCACAAAATGATCTAATATATTGGTTGTTCAGTCCTTCTCCTTAAATGGCATCCTTCCACTACCTTAGCCATGATCATACTAAATATTATTATAACTAAATAACTGCATCTACCAAAAGCCTCCTATTTTTCTAAACCATAACTTCTATTAACCAGATTCTAATAATTATTAACTCAACTAGAAGCTCTAATTGATTGATCCTACAACTGTTCTACTGTATCTCCACTTCCTCATGTACTCAATTTCCCTCATTTTTGAGATTAGGTACTGTTAGCTATATATATTATGAACCCTTCTATGAACCCATAGTACTGTTGGCTTTTTCTTTCTTTGTCATATTAACCTGTCAGGATCCCAGCCATGTTTCCATCCAGATCTACCCAGGACAGGCCTGCCAAACAATCTGACCACATTTTGTAATCATAATATTCTCATATGTGACTGTTCTGTTCCTTCTCTTTTTTTCAGGCATTTAGTATTTGATTCTGATTCAAATGTTGATCTTGCTACCTGTTTTACTCATACAATAAAATAAATCAAATCAAACTAAAATAACCTATAGATTCAGAGAACAGATTGGTGGTTGCCAGAAGTGAGGAGTGGGAAGTGGGGAAATTGGATGAAGGTGGTCAAAAAGTACAAACTTAGTTATAAGTGCTGAGGATGTAATGTACAACATGATGACGATAGTTAACAATATTGTATTGTGTATTGGGAAGTCCATAGAGTAAATCTTAAAAGCTCTCCTCGCAGGAAAAATTGTAATTATGTGAGGTGATGAATGTTAACCAAACTTATTGTGGTAATTATTTTGCAGTATATACACATCAAATCATTATGCTGTACATCTTAAACTAATACAATGTTATATGTATGTCAATTATGTTTCAAGAAAACTGGAAAAAAATTAGTCAGTAGAAGAAATCCACAGGCTCTTAGCACCATATCTGAGCACATATTTCTTTCCTTCCTTTTAAATAAGCCAGACTTCTTGACATTCTAATGAAGTCCCACTGCTTCTACTATCCAAGTTTATCACTCCAACAATTTTCTATTAAATCATCAGCATGAAATTATGTAATACGTCTCAAAAAAGAAAAACTTCCTTTCTGTTCAGGTACCGCTTCATTGTTTCGTCTTTCAGAAAACTTAACAAAAACGTTCTCTGTACTCATTATAAATTTCTATTATTGTATTTTCTCCTATTTCAGTCTATTTAGGTTTTTACTCCCATCACTTTGCTTAAATATCTCTGGTCTAATTAATGTTTTCATCATTCCGGACTGATTAGCACAATAGGATAGAGTTGATCACTCCCTTCATTTTCTTCACTTACTTTCAGGATCCAACACTTTTTCTCCTGCTTACTGGGATTACTTTTCTCTACAACAGTTATTACTTTTCACATTCTTCGCCTTTGAACTATCCAGTGCTCAGTTTATGGTTCATTCTGTTGCTTTTATTCACTCAGTAGATAATCTAATTCATTCTTAGAGTCTTCAGGTACTGGTGATCTCCAGTATATATCTTGATTACAGCCTTCTTTACTGAATCCATCTACCAGTTCAACTTTTCTACTTCAATGTCTAATAGGCACTTTAACTTTCAAGTGACCAAATGCCATTTCCTCATTCCTAGTCTTTCTTTCCAGATCAATTATATATCGGAAAACAGTAGTTTTATATTTTCAATTGCTTGGGTCCTAAACTTTAGAGTTGTCTTTGACTCTCATAATTCACAGGAATCAATCAACAAATATTGGATTCTCATTCAAGTTTTATGATTAATTCACCCAACTCTTAAACCACTGCTGAATTCCTAACCCAGCTTGCCTTCCACTTTGAATAAGTTTCCTATTGCTGCTGTGCAAATACCATAAATCTTTCAGCTTGAAACAGTAATCGTTTGCCATCTTACAGTTCAAAAGACCTAAAATCACAGTGCCAGGAGAGCTGCATCTTTATAGAGCAGTGATTCTCAACCTTCTGGCCCTTTAAATACAGTTCCTCATGTTGTGACCCAACCATAAAATTATTTTCGTTGCTACTTCATAACTGTAATGTTGCTACTGTTATGAATCGTAATGTAAATATCTGATATGCAGGATGGTCTTAGGCGACCCCTGTGAAAGGGTCGTTCGACCGCCAAAGGGGTCGCAACCCACAGGTTGAGAACCGCTGCCTTAGAGTCATTGCCTTCAACTGGCTCATTTTATGATATAGCTGCTTAAGAGTTTTAGTTTTCTCTCTTATTTAGATGGAAATTTTGAATTTTTAGGTTCCATTTTTCAAAGTTACTCTGCCTAATTTTGCAGGTCAATAATTCATCCCTCTCTTGTATTTATTCTAGAACTCATCCCATCTGTTGAGTTTTTATCTCAACTGTTGCTCTTCATTAATAACACCATGTGCTTGTTTTTTTCTTTTTTTATGAATTCACATGCTGTCTTCCTGCTCCAATATCTTTCATTATTTCTCTGTAGATATTGAATATGCTTATTTTAAATTATTGTTTATTTCTTATGTTAATTCAGCCTCATCTGCTCTAGCTTCTCTTTTTCTTTATTGTCAGCATACCAAATACAGGGTATGTCCCCAAATGTATACACACTTTAACAGCTGATAGCTCAATTTGAAAATGAAATTTATTTTAATAAACACTGTCTTTATAATTACTTAAAGTGTATGTGTACATTTTGGGGGACACCCTATATTTATTTTATTTTCCTATGAGTTCTTATTCTTTTGGAGCTATATTCATAGCAATTGATTGTGTGCACCATGGAGGAGCAGCTAAAGCCAGATGCTTGCTGTGCCTTGTGTGATGATTTTGAGGTAGGGATAACCCCATAAACTAGATGTCAGCCTATGGGATTTCATTCTTTACCTTTGTTATTATTCTTAATTAAAATCACTTAGTTCCAGGATACAAATGGGGGAGGACAATAATCTGAGAGGTTGGAAGATTTATGTAGACTAGTTTGGACACTGCCACTCTACTAATCTAGGGGTCCTGACTGGTTTGGCCACTATTTTTCTGTATGGTTGTGTTTATTGGGTTTCCAGGGCAATGTGAAGGAGAGATAATGACATATTTTTAAAAATACTCTTGTTTTCATGCCCATACTATTTAATTTGGGAAACTACTTCCCTTTCCATCTGTTACCCAAAAATTGTCTTACAGAGTTTTCTCATAGCTTTTATGTTAATGTGATAGATCCTTCAACTTATTTTTGGTCTGCAGTACCTCTAAGGCTGATTTGAGAAGGGGCAGGCAGCATCTCAAGCCAGTTGTCATCATTAGAGGAGCATGAGGTACTCCAAAAAAATAATCTCACACAGATAAGGAGGAAGGAAAATGCTAGTTTTTAATGAATATCTTTTTGTAGCTCTCTTATTTTCTATTTGGCAAATCTAACAGGCTATATTCTGTAAGTTTTCATTTCATCTTATTTATAAGACCACATTCTTTTCATTCTTATTTCCTTTCTTCTGTTTGTATTTTTTAAAACTTGTTGGTTAGGGCTTCTGATGGTTAATTTTATGGAAACTTAGCTAAGCTATGGTGCCCATTTATTTGTTCAAACACTGGTCTACATGTTGCACTGAATGTGTTTTGTGGATGTGACTGACATCTATAATTGTTGACTTTAAATAAAGGAATTATTCTTGAGAGTATGGATGGACCTCGTCCAATCAGTTGAAGGCCTTAAGAGCCAAAACTGAGGTTCCCTGGCGAAGGAACTCTGTCTCAACACTGCCAGGATTTTCAGACTTCCAGCCTTCACTATAGGTTTAGAATTTGCCAGCTCCCATATGCGTGAGCCAGTTCCTTAAAATAAGTCTCTATACCAGTGGTTCTCAACCTTCTGGCCCTTTAAATACAGTTCCTCATGTTGTGACCCAACCATAAAATTATTTTCGTTGCTACTTCATAACTGTAATGTTGCTACTGTTATGAATCGTAATGTAAATATCTGATATGCAGGATGGTCTTAGGCGACCCCTGTGAAAGGGTCGTTCGACCGCCAAAGGGGTCGCGACCCACAGGTTGAGACTGCTGCTCTATACACACAAACATATCCATTATATATACTATATAGTTGATTTTGTTTCTCTGGGAAATCCCTGACAGAGGGATCTATACTAAGGATAAAGGACTGGATTGTTTGATATGACTTTAAACTATGGTAATAAAATCTCTCCTTTTAATTTCTCAGTTTCCCATTCAATATTTATCGTGACCTCCTGAGAATAGAGAGTTACAGAAATAAGTATGAGATTAATTAGAGGACCACAGAATTTTTTCTTTTAGTTATTTCCAGAACATAAAATGAAATATTAGACTGTTAGTTTATTTTACATAGAAATAGACTTAATTGGAAAGAGGAGATAAAGGTCAACTTTGAGATAATAGGTTAAATATTTGTTCAGACTCGCTAAAATTTGACTTTCTTATTTATTCTTTTACAAAAAAATACTTTTTTCTTTCTAAATAGGATGAGGCTATTTTGTTCACTGTTATTTTCAAGCCTTCTTTTCTACATTTCTCAATGCCCACAAAGCTTTATTGTCCGTCCCCCTACACACACACACACACACACACACACACACACCCACACACACTTTTTACCTCTTATCATTCAACACAAGGTTATAATTTTATTGTCTTGCAGCTAATACCTCAATCTTTCACGTTACCTCTTTCTACTTCTATCTTTTCCATCTTCTGGATCCTTGGCCTTTTATCTTCCTAACTCTTTCTTTCAGAGATTTAATGTTTCTAAGAATTCAAATAAATTTTCTGTGTTGTGTTTTCAGAATTATCTCTTTTTAGTTCTAGAAATATAAATAGCAACTGTATTTTATGAGAGGGAATATATTGGTGCACTTTTTAAAAAGCAACAATGAGAGCACTGAAAAGGAAGGGGGCTAGCAGTTTGAACAAAAGGCAAGTTTACTGGGAGACTCAAGGTAGGTCTACCACACAATGGGATGACAGCAGAATTACAAATTTAAAGGAAAGTGGGAATTTTCACAAAAGACTGTTCATTACTTGTACAAATGATAATAAAACACCATGCCTCTCTATCTAGGAAGGGAGGGCAATTGGTATTAAAAAAAAAAACACATGAAAGTATTGTGTACGTTTTTTAATGTCAACACTATTGTAGATGTCTCCAATTTTCCTCTCTGCCCCCCTCTCCCTCCCCACAGCCTTCACCACAGTTGTCTGTGTCGATTGGCTGTACATATATGTTCTTTGGCTAATCTCTTCATCTTCTTTTATCCAGTCTCTCCCACCCCCATCCCCTCTGACATCTGTCAGTCTGTTCCATGTATCCATACCTCTGGTTCTATTTTGTTCAACAGTTTATTTTACTTATTAGATTCCACATATAAGTGAGATCCTATGGTATTTGTCTTCTGCTGACTGGCTTATTTCATTTAGCGTAATAATCTCCAGGTCCCTCCATGTTGTCATAAAGGGTAAGTGTTCCTTCTATTTTATGGCCGCATAGTATCCCACTGTGTAAATGTATCATTGGCAAATATAAAACTGCCTTTAGGGAATGAGAAATAATTCACATATTTCTCCCTTATCTCTTGTTATGTCCTTCACTTTGAGGTCTAATTTGTCAGATATAAATATTGCTACCCCCGCCTTTTTTTTTTTTTTCATTTCCATTCCCCTGAAAAACCTTTTTCCATCCCTTCACCATCAGTCTGTGTCCTTTGTTCTGCGGTGGGTCTCCTGTAGACAGCAGATATATGGGTCATGTTTTCTTATCCACTCAGCTACCCTATGTCTTTTGATTGGGGCATTTAATCCATTTACATTAAAAGTTATTGATAGGTACTTGTTTGTAACCATTTTTATTCTTTATGCCTGTGTTCCTTCTTCCCTTCCTATTTCTTCTTTTTACAACAGTCCCTTTAGCATTTCTTGCATTGCTGGTTTGGTGGTAATAAACTCCCTTAGTCCTTTTTTGTCTGTAAAACTCCTGATTTCACCCTTAACTTTGATTGATAGACTTGCTGGGTACAGTATTCTTGGATTCAGACCCTTGCTTTGCATGACTTTGTATATTTCATTCCATTCCCTTCTGGCCTGATGTGTTTCTGTTGAGAAATCAGTCAATAGTCTAATGGGAGATCCCTTGTAGGTAACTTTCTGTCTCTCTCTGGCCACTTTTAAGATTCTTACTTTGTTGTTGGTGTTTTCCAATTTAATTATAATGTGTCTTGGT
>NW_005354829.1:2913718-2928284 GCF_000412655.1 Myotis brandtii
ACAAGACACAATGCACAGGGCACCAAACATAAATATATTCACGATACCAATAATCCCAAACAAAGGTGACCACCAGAGAAAAGAGAATTAGGGGAGAGAAAAGAGTGCAAAAATGATATTGAGAAAAGGAAAAAATGTAAGAGAGAAAATAAACAGAAGAAAAAAGAAGGGGAAAAATACATGTATATGGGGAGAAAACTCCAAAACACCAACAACTAATCCAAAAAATGCAAACACACACCCAGAGATGAATGCAAACAACAAACAACAACTAATCCAAAAAATACAAACAACAAACACCCAAACAACAAACATCCAGCTGAATCTGAGGCAGCATAGCTCTCTCTAGGCCAGTGGTTCTCAACCTTCCTAATGCCATGACCCTTTAATACAGTTCCTCATGTTGTGGTGACCCCCAACCATAAAATTATTTTCATTGCTACTTCATAACTGTAATTTTGCTACTGTTATGAATCGTAATATAAATATCTGATATGCAAGATGTATTTTCATTGTTACAAATTGAACATAATTAAAGCATAGTGATTAATCACAAAAACAATATGTAATTATACAGTGGGGCCTTGACTTATGAGTGTCCCGATTGACGAGTTTTTTGAGATATGAGCCATCTCTCAGCTGATTTTTTGCTTTGAGTTGCTAGCTAAAATTCGGGTTATGAGCCAGCTTCAGATACCCCACCGCTAGTTGGCGCAGCGAACGTCACAGTGAACACCACAACATCAGCCCAGCATTCAATTCATTGTAATGGTGAAAATTGATTTGACATATGAGTAATTTGAGTTACGAGCTCCGTCACGGAATGAGTTAAACTTGTAAGTCAAGGCCCCACTGCATATGTGTTTTCTGGTGGTCTTAGGCGACCCCTGTGAAAGGGTCATTCGACCCCCAAAGGGGTCACGACCCACAGGTTGGCAACCCACAGGTTGAGAACCGCTGCTCTAGGCAATCTTTGACCTTTCCGTCCATGGATTGCCTCACCAGCTATGTTTAATTCACCAATTCTGGGTGGATGTTATTCGATTCAGCTGTTCCTTCTATCTGCCCTGTGAGAAGGTGCAGGTCCCATTCATGTATTCAGCCACCATTTTGTCTCCCCCTGGACAAACTTTTTAGGCTCCTGTGGCCAGGTAGGCAGCTGGTCCCTGGGCATGTGGTTGTAGGGTCCCGGGGAGGTATCCAAGGTCTCCCGGGTTGAAGCTAAGGCTGGGCTTCTGATCACAGCTGCTCTCCCCTTCAGTCCCGGGAGGTATGCAAGGTCTCCCGGCTTGAAGCTAAGGCTGGGCTTCTGATCACAGCTGCTCTCCCCTTCAAGATGGTGTGGTTTCTCTCACACATTTCTAAAATACTAATTTTAATATATTTCTCACCTAACATACTTTTATTTTAAAATGCTTAGTATACTTAAAGCTCATAGTATGTGGAAAAATAAGTCTATAAATCTTTTAACAAGTAGAAATTATTTATATATTATTAGATTGAGGTGATAAATTATAATGATACTAGAGGCCCGATGCACGAAATTCGTGCACGCGGTGGGGGCGGGGGCGGGTGTCCCTTAGCCTGGCCTGCGACTCTCACAATCTGGAACCCCTCCTAACAGCCTGCCTGCTCACTCTTAACCGCCTGCCTGCTCACTCCTAACCACCTACCTGCTCACTCCTAACCGCTTGCCTGCTTGCTCCTTACTGGTTGGCTTGCCACTCCTTAGTGCTGCTACTGAGGTGGGAAAGGCTCCTGCCACTGCCACTGCACTCACTAGCCATGAGCCTGGATTCTGGTTGAGCGGTGCTCCCACTGTGGGAGCGCACTGGCCACTCGGGGGCAGCTTCTGCGTTGTCCCCTGGTGGTTAGGGCACGTCATAGTTACCGGTCATTCTGGTCATTCTGGTTGTTCCACTGTAAAGCTAATTGGGCTTTTACATATATAGATTAAGCAAAGTATGTACACAGAAAAGCAGGTGAGATTCAATCTAAAATAGTTTCAAGGAATTCAGGAATATTCATGATAAAAGATATGAAGATTTAAATGTGGATTCAGATGAATTTGGAAAAAGGGGTGTCAGACCAAGTTGAAGTATGTATGTGTCCGTGTGGGGTGTGTGCATGTGTGTTAATGATTTTTTAAAAGACTGCAGATTGTATTTGAATAATTTACATTTCATTAGATATTTCTTTCTGGTAGTACTTCATGCACACTCAAATCAGCATATTATCCCTGGATTGTCTTCAGTACAAAATGTACCATTTTAATAACATGATACAATAAAATAGCTATTTAATTTCAGGGACTTATGCATCTGATTTGATAGTACATTCTAAATTAAATAGAGCAACATTTTCCCCCCATGCTTCCAATATAAACAGAGGCCAAACATTTGCATATGAAATATATTAACTGTCATGAAATGCTTATCTTCACAGCCAGTTTGAACAGACAATATTTATTCAATCTTGCAGTCAGCATTCAAAAGGAAATTTAGTGACAATTTTATTTAAGGACATTGTTATCTTGGTTCTGGAAAAAAGTAATTTGGACACTATTTCTGTCGAGATTTAGGAAGTTCAAATCTGCCAGTTATGCAAATTCACTCCAAACAACAACTTGGACATCATTCAAGGACACTATGTTTGTAATAGTTTTCCTCTACCCTGACCATCTTTGTAATTGTGCAGTTAAAAAGAAAAGTTATATTTTTCATCCATTTAACATCAGGAAGAAAATAATGAAACTCAGGGGTGATTGTTTTGATGACAACATTGAAATTGTTACAGATTTTGATGGAGAAATACCATTTTCCCTATGATGCACTTTATTTTTCTAGAAGCTATATTTCTCTTTCACTTGTCTTGGTTAGCAGTGATGACATCTAGTATTGGTATTGGATTATTATTTTATGAGAAGTGATAGTATTATAGATTTTTGGGCTGGTAAACATCTAATAAAAGAAGTGTATTTCTTTTCTCCATATTAATTCACAACCATATGAGAGCTATTCAGAATTTAGATTAAGATCCAAACTTTACCTTCATTGTTAATCAAGGGAGGGGCATGATTTTATATATGTGTGAAGAGAACTTACTACTACTTGTCTCTGGTTTCAGCTTAACCAACCTACTTAATGTGGCAGTGGTCACATGCATCCATCTTGTGGTCAGGCAGCTCCCAGAGAACAAATAATTGAGGAATGCCTTCTCACTAAGGTTTCTTAAACTTAGTATTAGATTTGCAATGCTGCATAAATATCACCACAGATCTAGCAGCTTGAAACAGTACTCTTGTATTATCTCACATGTAGGTCAGAAGTCTGGGAATGGCTAATATAGGTCCTGTGCTCGTGTTTCACATCTAAAATGCAGATGTTGGCTAAGTCCTTTTACAGGCTCATTTGACTGTCAGCAGAGTTCATTTTCTTGCAGCTGTGGAACACACAGCAGCTTGCATATTCAAGACCAGATGGATAACCTCTATCATCAAAAGTCTAAACAGCCTTTTAAGAACTCTCCTGAAAAGGTCATGCCCACCCACAATAATCTTCTCTTTGATTAACTCACAGTCAAACTGGGACTTTACATCTGCAAAAAACTTTCACCTTTGCTGCAAAAAAGTAATTTCATCATGAGAATTAATGCCATCATATTCATGGCTTCTACCAGGGGGTTGAAATCTTCACGGCCTTTATAGAATTCTTCCTACCACACTTAGCAAACATAAAATTCACTTTAAAAAAAACCCATCAGTTAATATGGAATGAAGAGAGAGGTCAAGGATTCACCCTAACTAATTTACTTTTTTCATTACAAAACAAACAAACATGAGGCTTAGGATCTTGGTTATATTTTATTTAAATGATTTATTGAATTAAATTGTTTAGTAAAAACATATTACAATAGTATTCAATATATATTCAAAATTTATTCAATTAGCACTTGAATTCAAGAAGGATACAACTCATAGTATTATATTTGAAAACTATCATGCAACTATATTGAAGCTTCAATATGGCTTGAGTTAATGATAAATAACTTTGGAAGAAACTATTCTAAGGCATGGTGTTTCATTTCCAGTTTTACAGATTTCAATTCTTTGGTGTATTTCATTCTCTATCTCTTTATCTGTTTTTTCTTTTTTTCCATTGCTCCCTCTATTTCATGAAAAATATTACTAGGTGTACTGGTTAATAATGGTGGATTTTGTAATCAAAGAAAACACAATAATTTCAAGAGAAACATCAAAAGTATTTTATTCAAAGAAATGTCCATCGCCAGCTACACATTTCCCCCATCTTTCAGGTAATTTGTGGATACTGTTCCAATAGAACTTTTCTTGTTTTGAGGCAAACCATTCAGAGACCCAATTTTCCACTTCTTCGTACGTTTTGAAGTGCGGCTCAGGAAGTTCGTGTGCCATTGATCAGAACAAGTGGTAATCTGAAGGACAAGGTCTGGAAAATATGGCGGGTGAGTTAATACTTCCCCGGAAAGATCTTTTAATGTGTCTTTAACTGGTTTTGAAGTGTGTGATGGTACGTCATCATGAAGCAAAATTACTTTGCCGTGTCTTCAGGAACATTCTGGTTGTTTTACATTCAAAGCGTGGTTCAAATTGATTATTTGTTGTCGTTAGCAATCAGTATTAACAGTTTCACCTGGTTCTAGAAACTCATAATACACTACACTTTCCTGATCCCACCAAACGCAGAGCATTGTCTTCTTTCCGAAGCGATTTGGCCTTGCAATCGATGTTGATGGTTGACCTGAATCAACCCAAAATTTCGTGCATTTGGGATTCTCAAAAGAAATCCACTTTTTATCGCCAGTCACAATTCGATTCAAAAAAGACTTACTTTCGTGCTGTTGAAGCAACATTTGACTGATGACTTTTTGGTTTTCCATTTGTCTTTCGTTCAGTTGATGTGGCACCCATTTTCCTTCCTTTAAAATCTTTCCCATTGCTTGTAAATAATCAGGGATTGTTTGCTGAACAACGTTTAATCTTTCTGCAAGTTGTTTTTGAGTTTGACACGCAACTTCATCCAATAATGCTTGTAATTGTTGGTCTTCAAACTTTTTCAGTTGCCCTGGACGTTCTTTGTCTTTCACATCGAAATCATCACTTTTAAAGCATTTAAACCAGTGTTCACAAGTATCTTGAGATGGAGCATGTTCACCATAAGCTTCCGGAAGTATACGATAACTTTTTCTTCAAAATAATGAATTAAAACTTCCCACAAATGCTCTTTTTTTTGGCATGAAATTCAACATTTTTAAGCATAAAAATATCTATGATGTTAACACCTTCAGCAAATTTGACATATGAAGTTTTGAAGCTTGCTGTCAATACAGCAAAATAGCATACATATTAAATCGCATATATATCAACGTATGTGTAACTCCTATTTTAAAAAAATCCGCATTATTAACTGGTACACCTAGTAAACATTGCCCTGGCTGGTTTTCCTCAGTGGTAAGAAGAGATTCAGGTTTGATTCCCAGTCAAGGGCACATACCTTGGTTACAGGTTCGATCCCTGGACCTTTGGAGCAGGAGGCAACCAATAGATGTGTCTCTCTCACATAGATTTTTTTTTTCTTTCTGTCTCTGTCTGTCTTTTTGTCTCTGTTTATCTGTCTGTCTCTCCCTCCCTCCTTCCCTTCGACTCTCCCTGAAAAGCAATGGAAAAAAATCCTAATGTGATGCTTAATAACAACAACAAAAATAAACAAATATTGTAAAATTTTTGTTTGCTATTTCCAGTATTTAGATTACCTAAGGATTTGCTCCTATTGTCTATGTTTTCTTTTGTATTTTGATCATTTGGTCCTGTTTTTTTGGCAAGCTTAGTAATTTTATTTATTATCAGATATTGTTTGAAAAGTAGAGATTTCAGATTGTGTTATCTTCCATCGAAGAGGCTTTACTTCTTCCTTGGTTAGAAAGACAGAACAAGTGATTGATGAACTTAATCTAATCATGAACTTGCTGTATTTGGAATGGGCTAGAGTTGCAGTAATAATGTGTGTAGATCTGGTTAACAACCACTGCTCAGCATGTCCCTCCGGTGATTCCAATTGAGAGCCATAAATGTTCATTGAGGTTGGTTCCCCAATGAGTCCTAAACATTATAATCATCCTCTACTAGTATTCAGCACAGTGAGATTACAGAAAATTCTGTTCCACTTTTTAGAAAGCTTTGGCTCACCTTCACCTCTTATCTACGTAAGTCATAATATTGAAAATATCTTAAGAGAAAAAAATCTGCATTTATAGCTTGGTTCTGAGACCCTTATTTTTATCAGAACCTTGGTCACCCCATCTCCAAATTTCATGTTTTCGGTCATGCAATGCTTGAATATATGCTGATTTCTCTGACTCTCAACTGCAGTCCTCTTCTCAAGCTCTTCTACAACCTCAGCCTCTTTTTAAGCACTTAAATACAGAAATATCCCCAAAGAAAAAGTGGCTGCAGAATACCTACTGAGCTCTCAGCCATCCTTTCTATGGAATGTAGGTCTTTCTTTGTAACCTCAGCAGCATTATGCTGCCTTTATATTAAAACAAAACAAGACAAAAACTAATTAGTAAACAAATACATTTGCATTTTTTTTCTAGCTCTTCTAGTTTATTTCCTTGGTAGAATTGTTTGGCCACACACAAACTACTCTGTCTTAGTCAGAAACAGTTTCCTGCTCACCTGGTTTTACCAGGGTCTGAATCCTTGACTTAAGTTTACAAGCAAGATCATGAGAATACTGAATTTAATGGTAGAAGTTTGACTTGAGAAGTAAAATAAAGCAAGTGAAGTGGATAAACTTATTGCTATTGCCCGGATGTCTTTCTTGCCTTCTATCACCAAAGTCAAAGATTTAGTAATAGATCACTTGTACAACCTACACCTCTCAGTCCTGTTTTGAAAATCACATCTAGTCTGATTGGCATGCTGCCAAGAAAGTCTTGGGAAACATTCTTCAGTGGTAGGTGAAGAGTTTAGAATTTAAAAGGCTGTGCAAATTTGTTGGATTATTTCCAATGTCCCTAAGCATTATTTCTGTACTTACAAAAGTATATTTTACTACTTATACATTCTACAGTATAAGGAGAAATTACAACTAACAACAGCAGTTTTTTATGTTATCTGAGCATCGTAAGCATAATGTAAATATGAATTTTGGGGAGAGCTCAACCATGAAGCTTTATTTTATATAAAAATAACACACAGAGAAAGTTTTATTTAGAATTCGTTCAGAGTCCATCAGGAATTCCATGAAATCGCTTTCGTTAGAAGGATAATTAGCATCTATCCAATTTAATGGTGAAATTGAGCTCTTTCTGGCCCTGTAATTTTATGTTAGGTAAAAGTGACCACATTTTAAATAGAATATCTATTGGTATACCTAGATAGAATTATTCCTTATTTCATTATAAGTTGGTAAACATTACATCTCATTTTACCATCCCACATAAAATTTTATATGTATTTGCTTTACTCTACATATATTACTTTTTTTATATGCTGACATTGTGATTTGATTTCCTTGAGGCATACAATATTAGGTTTATGCCTGGGGATAAAAGAATTTTAATGCCACTTTAGGATTAAGGTACTGTAATAGCTCTTATCTTTCAATGGTTAGTCTTAAACAAGTATATTTTAATAACTAAATGATAATGGTAATTAAGGTACTGTAATAGCTCTTTCAATGGTTAGTCTTAAACAAGTATATTTTATTTTTTTATTTATTTTTTTTAATATATTTTATTGATTTTTTACAGAGAGGAAGGGAGAGAGATAGAGAGTTAGAAACATCGATGAGAGAGAAACATCGATCAGCTGCCTCCCGCACACCTCCCACTGGGGATGTGCCCGCAACCCAGGTACATGCCCTTGACCGGAATCGAACCTGGGACCCTTCAGTCTGCAGGCCGACGCTCTATCCACTGAGCCAAACCGGTTCTGGCTTAAACAAGTATATTTTATTTTTTTATTTATTTTTTTTAATATATTTTATTGATTTTTTACAGAGAGGAAGGGAGAGAGATAGAGAGTTAGAAACATCGATGAGAGAGAAACATCGATCAGCTGCCTCCCGCACACCTCCCACTGGGGATGTGCCCGCAACCCAGGTACATGCCCTTGACCGGAATCGAACCTGGGACCCTTCAGTCTGCAGGCCGACGCTCTATCCACTGAGCCAAACCGGTTCTGGCTTAAACAAGTATATTTTATTTTTTTATTTATTTTTTTTAATATATTTTATTGATTTTTTACAGAGAGGAAGGGAGAGAGATAGAGAGTTAGAAACATCGATGAGAGAGAAACATCGATCAGCTGCCTCCCGCACACCTCCCACTGGGGATGTGCCCGCAACCCAGGTACATGCCCTTGACCGGAATCGAACCTGGGACCCTTCAGTCTGCAGGCCGACGCTCTATCCACTGAGCCAAACCGGTTCTGGCTTAAACAAGTATATTTTATTTTTTTATTTATTTTTTTTAATATATTTTATTGATTTTTTACAGAGAGGAAGGGAGAGAGATAGAGAGTTAGAAACATCGATGAGAGAGAAACATCGATCAGCTGCCTCCCGCACACCTCCCACTGGGGATGTGCCCGCAACCCAGGTACATGCCCTTGACCGGAATCGAACCTGGGACCCTTCAGTCTGCAGGCCGACGCTCTATCCACTGAGCCAAACCGGTTCTGGCTTAAACAAGTATATTTTATTTTTTTATTTATTTTTTTTAATATATTTTATTGATTTTTTACAGAGAGGAAGGGAGAGAGATAGAGAGTTAGAAACATCGATGAGAGAGAAACATCGATCAGCTGCCTCCCGCACACCTCCCACTGGGGATGTGCCCGCAACCCAGGTACATGCCCTTGACCGGAATCGAACCTGGGACCCTTCAGTCTGCAGGCCGACGCTCTATCCACTGAGCCAAACCGGTTCTGGCTTAAACAAGTATATTTTATTTTTTTATTTATTTTTTTTAATATATTTTATTGATTTTTTACAGAGAGGAAGGGAGAGAGATAGAGAGTTAGAAACATCGATGAGAGAGAAACATCGATCAGCTGCCTCCCGCACACCTCCCACTGGGGATGTGCCCGCAACCCAGGTACATGCCCTTGACCGGAATCGAACCTGGGACCCTTCAGTCTGCAGGCCGACGCTCTATCCACTGAGCCAAACCGGTTCTGGCTTAAACAAGTATATTTTATTTTTTTATTTATTTTTTTTAATATATTTTATTGATTTTTTACAGAGAGGAAGGGAGAGAGATAGAGAGTTAGAAACATCGATGAGAGAGAAACATCGATCAGCTGCCTCCCGCACACCTCCCACTGGGGATGTGCCCGCAACCCAGGTACATGCCCTTGACCGGAATCGAACCTGGGACCCTTCAGTCTGCAGGCCGACGCTCTATCCACTGAGCCAAACCGGTTCTGGCTTAAACAAGTATATTTTATTTTTTTATTTATTTTTTTTAATATATTTTATTGATTTTTTACAGAGAGGAAGGGAGAGAGATAGAGAGTTAGAAACATCGATGAGAGAGAAACATCGATCAGCTGCCTCCCGCACACCTCCCACTGGGGATGTGCCCGCAACCCAGGTACATGCCCTTGACCGGAATCGAACCTGGGACCCTTCAGTCTGCAGGCCGACGCTCTATCCACTGAGCCAAACCGGTTCTGGCTTAAACAAGTATATTTTATTTTTTTATTTATTTTTTTTAATATATTTTATTGATTTTTTACAGAGAGGAAGGGAGAGAGATAGAGAGTTAGAAACATCGATGAGAGAGAAACATCGATCAGCTGCCTCCCGCACACCTCCCACTGGGGATGTGCCCGCAACCCAGGTACATGCCCTTGACCGGAATCGAACCTGGGACCCTTCAGTCTGCAGGCCGACGCTCTATCCACTGAGCCAAACCGGTTCTGGCTTAAACAAGTATATTTTATTTTTTTATTTATTTTTTTTAATATATTTTATTGATTTTTTACAGAGAGGAAGGGAGAGAGATAGAGAGTTAGAAACATCGATGAGAGAGAAACATCGATCAGCTGCCTCCCGCACACCTCCCACTGGGGATGTGCCCGCAACCCAGGTACATGCCCTTGACCGGAATCGAACCTGGGACCCTTCAGTCTGCAGGCCGACGCTCTATCCACTGAGCCAAACCGGTTCTGGCTTAAACAAGTATATTTTATTTTTTTATTTATTTTTTTTAATATATTTTATTGATTTTTTACAGAGAGGAAGGGAGAGAGATAGAGAGTTAGAAACATCGATGAGAGAGAAACATCGATCAGCTGCCTCCCGCACACCTCCCACTGGGGATGTGCCCGCAACCCAGGTACATGCCCTTGACCGGAATCGAACCTGGGACCCTTCAGTCTGCAGGCCGACGCTCTATCCACTGAGCCAAACCGGTTCTGGCTTAAACAAGTATATTTTATTTTTTTATTTATTTTTTTTAATATATTTTATTGATTTTTTACAGAGAGGAAGGGAGAGAGATAGAGAGTTAGAAACATCGATGAGAGAGAAACATCGATCAGCTGCCTCCCGCACACCTCCCACTGGGGATGTGCCCGCAACCCAGGTACATGCCCTTGACCGGAATCGAACCTGGGACCCTTCAGTCTGCAGGCCGACGCTCTATCCACTGAGCCAAACCGGTTCTGGCTTAAACAAGTATATTTTATTTTTTTATTTATTTTTTTTAATATATTTTATTGATTTTTTACAGAGAGGAAGGGAGAGAGATAGAGAGTTAGAAACATCGATGAGAGAGAAACATCGATCAGCTGCCTCCCGCACACCTCCCACTGGGGATGTGCCCGCAACCCAGGTACATGCCCTTGACCGGAATCGAACCTGGGACCCTTCAGTCTGCAGGCCGACGCTCTATCCACTGAGCCAAACCGGTTCTGGCTTAAACAAGTATATTTTATTTTTTTATTTATTTTTTTTAATATATTTTATTGATTTTTTACAGAGAGGAAGGGAGAGAGATAGAGAGTTAGAAACATCGATGAGAGAGAAACATCGATCAGCTGCCTCCCGCACACCTCCCACTGGGGATGTGCCCGCAACCCAGGTACATGCCCTTGACCGGAATCGAACCTGGGACCCTTCAGTCTGCAGGCCGACGCTCTATCCACTGAGCCAAACCGGTTCTGGCTTAAACAAGTATATTTTATTTTTTTATTTATTTTTTTTAATATATTTTATTGATTTTTTACAGAGAGGAAGGGAGAGAGATAGAGAGTTAGAAACATCGATGAGAGAGAAACATCGATCAGCTGCCTCCCGCACACCTCCCACTGGGGATGTGCCCGCAACCCAGGTACATGCCCTTGACCGGAATCGAACCTGGGACCCTTCAGTCTGCAGGCCGACGCTCTATCCACTGAGCCAAACCGGTTCTGGCTTAAACAAGTATATTTTATTTTTTTATTTATTTTTTTTAATATATTTTATTGATTTTTTACAGAGAGGAAGGGAGAGAGATAGAGAGTTAGAAACATCGATGAGAGAGAAACATCGATCAGCTGCCTCCCGCACACCTCCCACTGGGGATGTGCCCGCAACCCAGGTACATGCCCTTGACCGGAATCGAACCTGGGACCCTTCAGTCTGCAGGCCGACGCTCTATCCACTGAGCCAAACCGGTTCTGGCTTAAACAAGTATATTTTATTTTTTTATTTATTTTTTTTAATATATTTTATTGATTTTTTACAGAGAGGAAGGGAGAGAGATAGAGAGTTAGAAACATCGATGAGAGAGAAACATCGATCAGCTGCCTCCCGCACACCTCCCACTGGGGATGTGCCCGCAACCCAGGTACATGCCCTTGACCGGAATCGAACCTGGGACCCTTCAGTCTGCAGGCCGACGCTCTATCCACTGAGCCAAACCGGTTCTGGCTTAAACAAGTATATTTTAATAACTAAATGATAATGGTGCTAATTTCAGTTTCTTCAAGGAAAAACAAAAAACAATGAGAAATTTTGTCATGAATAATTTTATCATGATTGCTAGTTCCCAGATAAATTAATTTGCAGAGATTATGGAAGAAAAGAGAGTAAACAATTAAGTATGATGTATAAAGCTTCTGTCAGCTGGGCTTTGTTCTATCTTGCATACTACAGCCCTTTTTTAAGTCTGTTTGGGGCTCATACATTTTAGAAGGTTATTCATTTTAAAAATTGAGTACATATAAAGGTTCTGGAATATGGTATTGACATTTCATTTGCTGACATGCAATTAATATAGTAATCATCCTAAATGAATACAATATGTTTAAAGTATCCCATTTTTGACCAGTGCTTATTAAATAGTGAATCTAATTTATATAACATAATCATTCTATGCTCATCTTATATGTTTCATCCAATTACAAATGTGGTTAGCAAATTTTTCAGAGAACCATGGTTATGGAAAATATATTTGCTATTCATGATTGCACCATTTATTTTCTCAGTGAGTTTTTGATAATACAGAAGATTAATGAATAATAGCTCATGGACCATTATTACTACATAGAGAAGCACCAATTTCATATGCTATTTTGTGCATGTTTGAATATTTTATGATCTATGAAAAGCCACTTAAAATTTTTTCACATCTCTTGTCTCCTTAACATGCCTTGTGTGCTCATAAACATACTTCCGATTATCAAGAAGTTGGTGATACCTTGTCACATCTTTTCAATAATATTGACCATGATGTTGTTCTTAAAAATTTACTAATACAGATTATATCAGAAAACATGGAATGAAATCTAAATGTATCACCATGAGAAATTATATAAAGCTTAACTTCAAGCAGAGGGATTTGTATTATACATGTAGAAAAAAAAGGTCTGAGAGTAAAACACACCCTCTTAAAGGCAGAGGGTTTGATTTAACACATGGTAGACCACATACTGGATTCAACACACATGAAGATAAAATATTTTGCTCTAAGAAGCCACAGTCTTAAGTTTGGATGGGCAATTTGTGGAAAACTGGACAGAAGACTAATACATTGTATGAAAACTAGCATCAGTGCAAAATGGAAAGTTGCCACTGGTTATGAGAGTATGTGTGTATAGAATGAAGCATATTTCTAATGTGCTAAAGAGTGTTCTTAGGGAAGACTTTTCAGCAGACCTAGTATTTTATGAAGGCCTGGAATAATGGTAAGCTTTCATCTGGTAGGAAAGTAAGGGTACTTCAAGAATAGAAAATGGACCCAATGGAAGCAGGGATGTGAGAGTGAATCTTAAGTGGATGATAGAAAGTATCTGTAAATAAAGCTGGAACAATGAGTTGTGGCCAATTTATGAAGGACCTTAAATACAGACAAAAGGTTTTGACATCCTGTTAGCCAAGAGGAATCAGTGAAAATACATTATTTGGATTTATTAAGTTTCAAGGAAAAAATATTTCTTAATAGCGGTCATTGGAATTCAGTTATAGATGGGAGAAACATAATATTGGGGGACCATTGTGAACATTGGAATTTGAAGGTTATTGTAAATGTCCAGGTGGAAAAGAATGACAATGGTAATGAAAAGGCAAAGGTCGTAATCAGCTAATACATTACTTTTGCATAGTACCTACATTTTCTCAGTTTTTCTTAGAAATTTACATTTTCTCATGAAAAAAAGAAAAAAAAATACTAAGGATCTACTATGTAACAGTTTACATAAACTATGTTGATAATCTTGAAAAATGCTTCATTTAATCAGACACAATTTGCAAGTGAGGAAACCAAGAATCAGAGATGGTAAATTATTCTCCCAAGGCCAAGGATAGATCTATTAGGCAGTATTTATAGTTCTAGCTCCCTTCAAACTCTTTCTATAACATTTCTTACGAATGTCCTCAACAGTTACTTATATATTTTCCTTAAAGACACTACTGATATAAAAAAAAGTGTTAAAAATATGGTCTTAAAAGCTAGTAGCTTTTTTTTCACAATCTATTTAGCAACTTTACTGGTAAGATCAGTGCCTATTGCTAATAGGTAGCACTTCTTAGGGAGGTCTGGCTGGGAATATCATGACATCTAGTACAACACTTTTGAAATAATAACACCCCGATTCTGAACATTAAAAATGGGCAACTTTCCAATTCAAGGAATGAAATACAAAAAATTCTTCATAGCATGATAGTTTCAGTAATACCATTTTTATAATTTTAAGGGGAATTGCTAAGATGGTCTGTCTCAGTAATATATAAAATATGTATTTGTAGTGCTGGAAAAAAGGTGCTAGACTTTTTAAATAGACAGGCACATGGTACTAGCACCTCAATGATTGAGAGATTGAATACCTAACACTTGATAGTTTTATTCAGTGGGAAAAAGAAGTCATACCTGTCTTATTTAAAAATTGCATTGAGAATATCTACACTAATAAAAGAGAAACATGGTAATTAGCGTACGACTGCTACCCTTCCCATTGGCTAATCAGCATATCCTTATGCAAATTAACTGTCAGCCAAGATGGTGGCCGGCAGCCATGCACTGAAGCGAACAGGGA
>NW_005354829.1:2928448-2928675 GCF_000412655.1 Myotis brandtii
AAAAAAAAAAGAGAGAGAAGAAAACAAGGAGCGGTTGGAAGCTTTAGTCACTCGCCAGCCGGAAAACAGCCCTCAGCCCCTCACCCAGACTGGCCAGGCACCCCAGTGGGGACCCCCACCCTGATCCTCCAGGACACTCAGGGCAAACCAGCCAGCCCCTACCCATGCACCAGGCCTCTATTCTATATAGTAAAAGGGTAATATGCCTCCCGGCACCACCGTCAGCG
>NW_005354829.1:2929815-2933661 GCF_000412655.1 Myotis brandtii
GTCCCCCCCCCCCCCCCAGTGCACAAATTTTTGTGCACCGGGCCTCTAGTAAATAAATAAACAAGTAAATAAAGTCAAAGGGTAAATTCAAAATTGTGAATTTTAGATCTTAACTGATGGGTTTATGTACAGTAATGATATTTTTTAAATCATTTTATCAGTTTTTTGCATATCTGTATATGATTTATTCTTACACATTTTTGTCAGGTGTGAATGTTATTATCTTTATATATTACATATATATATTAACAGTTATTACTGAAATAGATGAACTCAATAAATTTGTCACTTTATCAATGATATAATTGTTGATTTTTAGTGTTTATAGTATAATTTTACATTGTAGAGAAACATACTTTCCGAATGTTATAAAGGGCTGGTAAAGTGTTCATGTAATGATATATCCTGTAACTCTTAGTCTGTCACTTTTTTCTTATGGCACTTTCTATCTTTGTGATATTTTTATTATGTCATAGAAGAACTACATATGACTGTTTCTATAAAAACAAGCACACATGTACCCTATGCACAGTAATTACCAAGTAAAGCTATACAAATGATGGGACAAGAGCAATGGGAATTAATAATTTTGAGTCATTATTGTTTTCTGTTTACCTTATTTCAATAAACCTATTATCTGCATAGTTTAAAACAATCTTTGATCTCAGGGATTGCTTTATGAAACAAACATGTCAATTTTATAGACAAACCAGGGAACAGCTGTCACATAATCTTACTCTAGGATTTTCAGTACAGCCTAGCAATTATAAACCAGGACAGTCTGTCTAATGCGGCCGACATGTAATCAACTTCCACTGTTGCTTCAGCCAAAATGATGTGCATTAAATTTTGTAAAACAAAAAACAAAAAACACCCAGCTTCATTGAGCAGGTAATTAATTCTAAATGGCTTTGCATTAGGTGAAACAATATTCTTTTATAATTGTATTTTTGAAAGGATACTACAAATAATTTTCCTTGATAAAGAAAATATCTATCACAAATATTTCAGAAGTCAATATAAGCCAAAGGTCTCTATTTACAAAAAATAACATTATATTTTCAATAATTCTAACTTCTAAAAATTTATTAGAATCCATTAATAGGACAACAAACATCAAATGAAGGTCTATATAAAATCCGAAAAGCTACAGTATAAAGATCAGTGAATTGTAATTTTTTTAATGTATGTGTTTAACATCTATTAAAATAATGTCCTAATTGCTAGTGGAATCAGCCATTTGTTGCTATAAATGTAATGATTAGGCAGCTAATCAGGTTGGAAGTAGACTATGTGTGTCATTATTAGCACTGTTCATATTTTGATTGAAATAAATTAGATAATGTAGAAGAACCCTGAAGATTGCTTTCACTTGTCCCCCTTAAGTCTAGAACAATTTCCTAAACCTTTAATCCTTCTGTTTCTTTGTGCTATTCTCCACCACCTAGTCTATCTGTCCAGAATAAAAAGTACAGATTGACAATTTTGACAATCTTAAGCAGATAGATAAGACAGAGAAATAGACAGTCTTGTTGTTTTAAAGCAGCAAATTAGAAGGTGTAACAAGTTCAAATATGAAGGAAAAAATACACACACACATAAACACACACATGTACGTTCACACACATGAAACAGAAGAAACATTGTAAACAGAGCAAAAACAATCACAATCACATAAGTAATCACCAGATGCAGTCCAGTTACTAAAACAATCCCTCCAAAATAATTTGTTCTTTTTTTAAAAAAAAAATTATTGATTTTTAGAGAGGAAGCGAGGGAGAGAGAAAAACATCAATGATGAGAGAGAATTATTGATCAGCTGCCTCCTGCACACTCCCCCCCTCCCCAATGGGGAAAAAAAAATTATTGATTTTTAGAGAGGAAGTGAGGGAGAGAGAAAAACATCAATGATGAGAGAGAATTATTGATCAGCTGCCTCCTGCACACTCCCCCCCTCCCCACTGGGGATCGAGCCCACAACCTGGGCATGTGCCCTTGACTGGAATCGAACCTGGGACCCTTCAGTCCACAGGCCGACGCTCTATCCACTGAGTCAAACAAGCTAGGGCAAAATCATTTGTTCTTTTATGAGAACTCTATGTAAATAGACATTTATGTCTTTGATTCAATATTTTATTTGTTACAATTATTTAAAAAGTTTATTCTGCTAACTAGAATTTTCCGTTAATAATATTCATTAAAGTGTTAGATCCAGGCCAAGAGACGTTCTCCCACAGCGGGTTGAAACCAGTATATTGGTGTCAGCAAGCAAGTAGGGAGGGCAGGATATTTATATGTCTCTTGTGAAGGTCGGATGTAGGTGCAGGACGCTGCTTTTCTCAGTCACTTAACTGTCTCTTGTGATACCTGAAATGAGAATAACAGGAAAACCACAGAGAGGGCAGGAGCCCCAAGTGGGCACAATGGAATAGTGCTGAGTGCAGGGGAAAGGTTGAAAGGTTCACTAACATAAAGGAATGCTGGTTCTTGATTCTAAAAGAAATATTTTTACTGTTTCTCCATTAGTAATGATATAATGATAGTAGTTTCTACTACTAAGTTTACAATAAAGACAGTGAGCTGATCATTAGATTTATGTGGTCCATTACTGTCATACGTAAGCATACTATTGCAGTTTCTACATTCTTCCTGATATTCAAATTACTCTACAAAAGCAGATAGAATTCTTCCCAGTTTTCTGAGAGATCTAGGTGCCACAGTCGATAGATTAATTAACTGCTTTTCAGCTGCATATGCTAGGGAGTTACCATCTCATCTTGGTCTTTAAACAGCAGTCTCACTGCTGTTTCCCCATCTTACTGTGGGCAAATATTTCCAAATATTTCACATTTCTCAGAGGATCTATAGCTTTCCCCCACTCCTGGGACCCATTTTGGAATCAATTGGTGTTCTTCGATTGAAAGTTAAATATATCAACTTTGCCCAAACTGAGAAAAAAATTTAAGAAGAATCTAAGTATTTCATAAGCCAAATATAGAAACTGAACCAATGGCTCATAAACAATATAGGACTAGGAGCACCTCTAATAATCAAGTTTAGGAGTAAACAATTTTTTTTTGAGACAGAAAGTAAAGACTTTAGGTTTGTGGGCCAATGGTATCTGTTGCAGTTGCTTACCTCTGCCAAATAGTATAAAATCAGTCACCACACAATATGTAAACAAGTGAGCAAGGCTATATTTCAATAAAACTATTTATAAAAAGGAGACTGATCCTTATGTCATACTTTGCTGACATCAGATCCACACAGTAGCAAGCAGTAAATGAACTGTTTTCATTTTCTTTGTGCCATCTGTCTAAAGTATAGAATTTGTACTTAGTAGTCTGTCAGTTTTCTGTGCCTAAAAAGATACTTTATCACTATTTTTTAAATTGAATTTATTGGGGTGACGTTGATTAATAAAATTATATAGGTTTCAGTTGTACAATTCTGTGATAAATCATGTGTATATTTTATTGTGTGTTCACCACCCAAAGTCAAATCTCCTCTTACCACTTACCCTTCTATACCTTTTTCTAACTCCCCTCACACCCTTCCCTCAGGAAACCATGATACTGATGTCTGAGTTTGTTTTTGTTTGTTTTTTTAACCTAAATTAATTGTCCCATCAACAGTGCATAGATTGGAGAAGGGGTAGTAGGAAGATTGAGATGATACTTCCAGTAGAAGCAGGAAGGGATACTGAGCATATAATATTTTATTAATATGTTTTTACTATAAAGAATGGGTATTGTTTGCAATTCTTAATGTTTTATGTAATGTTAAACCTGAACACTATGTTGGTAGACATTAAAAATTTAGATTTTTAACCATTCATGACTGAAT
>NW_005354829.1:2949565-2972468 GCF_000412655.1 Myotis brandtii
GTCCCCCCCCCCCCCCCAGTGCACAAATTTTTGTGCACCGGGCCTCTAGTAAATAAATAAACAAGTAAATAAAGTCAAAGGGTAAATTCAAAATTGTGAATTTTAGATCTTAACTGATGGGTTTATGTACAGTAATGATATTTTATAAATCATTTTATCAGTTTTTTGCATATCTGTATATGATTTATTCTTACACATTTTTGTCAGGTGTGAATGTTATTATCTTTATATATTACATATATATATTAACAGTTATTACTGAAATAGATGAACTCAATAAATTTGTCACTTTATCAATGATATAATTGTTGATTTTTAGTGTTTATAGTATAATTTTACATTGTAGAGAAACATACTTTCCGAATGTTATAAAGGGCTGGTAAAGTGTTCATGTAATGATATATCCTGTAACTCTTAGTCTGTCACTTTTTTCTTATGGCACTTTCTATCTTTGTGATATTTTTATTATGTCATAGAAGAACTACATATGACTGTTTCTATAAAAACAAGCACACATGTACCCTATGCACAGTAATTACCAAGTAAAGCTATACAAATGATGGGACAAGAGCAATGGGAATTAATAATTTTGAGTCATTATTGTTTTCTGTTTACCTTATTTCAATAAACCTATTATCTGCATAGTTTAAAACAATCTTTGATCTCAGGGATTGCTTTATGAAACAAACATGTCAATTTTATAGACAAACCAGGGAACAGCTGTCACATAATCTTACTCTAGGATTTTCAGTACAGCCTAGCAATTATAAACCAGGACAGTCTGTCTAATGCGGCCGACATGTAATCAACTTCCACTGTTGCTTCAGCCAAAATGATGTGCATTAAATTTTGTAAAACAAAAAACAAAAAACACCCAGCTTCATTGAGCAGGTAATTAATTCTAAATGGCTTTGCATTAGGTGAAACAATATTCTTTTATAATTGTATTTTTGAAAGGATACTACAAATAATTTTCCTTGATAAAGAAAATATCTATCACAAATATTTCAGAAGTCAATATAAGCCAAAGGTCTCTATTTACAAAAAATAACATTATATTTTCAATAATTCTAACTTCTAAAAATTTATTAGAATCCATTAATAGGACAACAAACATCAAATGAAGGTCTATATAAAATCCGAAAAGCTACAGTATAAAGATCAGTGAATTGTAATTTTTTTAATGTATGTGTTTAACATCTATTAAAATAATGTCCTAATTGCTAGTTGAATCAGCCATTTGTTGCTATAAATGTAATGATTAGGCAGCTAATCAGGTTGGAAGTAGACTATGTGTGTCATTATTAGCACTGTTCATATTTTGATTGAAATAAATTAGATAATGTAGAAGAACCCTGAAGATTGCTTTCACTTGTCCCCCTTAAGTCTAGAACAATTTCCTAAACCTTTAATCCTTCTGTTTCTTTGTGCTATTCTCCACCACCTAGTCTATCTGTCCAGAATAAAAAGTACAGATTGACAATTTTGACAATCTTAAGCAGATAGATAAGACAGAGAAATAGACAGTCTTGTTGTTTGTCTAAAGCAGCAAATTAGAAGGTGTAACAAGTTCAAATATGAAGGAAAAAATACACACACACATAAACACACACATGTACGTGCACACACACGAAACAGAAGAAACATTGTAAACAGAGCAAAAACAATCACAATCACATAAGTAATCACCAGATGCAGTCCAGTTACTAAAACAATCCCTCCAAAATAATTTGTTCTTTTTTTAAAAAAAAAATTATTGATTTTTAGAGAGGAAGCGAGGGAGAGAGAAAAACATCAATGATGAGAGAGAATTATTGATCAGCTGCCTCCTGCACACTCCCCCCCTCCCCAATGGGGATCGAGCCCACAACCTGGGCATGTGCCCTTGACTGGAATCGAACCTGGGACCCTTCAGTCCACAGGCCGACGCTCTATCCACTGAGTCAAACAAGCTAGGGCAAAATCATTTGTTCTTTTATGAGAACTCTATGTAAATAGACATTTATGTCTTTGATTCAATATTTTATTTGTTACAATTATTTAAAAAGTTTATTCTGCTAACTAGAATTTTCCGTTAATAATATTCATTAAAGTGTTAGATCCAGGCCAAGAGACGTTCTCCCACAGCGGGTTGAAACCAGTATATTGGTGTCAGCAAGCAAGTAGGGAGGGCAGGATATTTATATGTCTCTTGTGAAGGTCGGATGTAGGTGCAGGACGCTGCTTTTCTCAGTCACTTAACTGTCTCTTGTGATACCTGAAATGAGAATAACAGGAAAACCACAGAGAGGGCAGGAGCCCCAAGTGGGCACAATGGAATAGTGCTGAGTGCAGGGGAAAGGTTCAGAATATGCCTAACATAAAGGAATGCTGGTTCTTGATTCTAAAAGAAATATTTTTACTGTTTCTCCATTAGTAATGATAGTTACTAATTAGTTTCTACTACTAAGTTTACAATAAAGACAGTGAGCTGATCATTAGATTTATGTGGTCCATTACTGTCATACGTAAGCATACTATTGCAGTTTCTACATTCTTCCTGATATTCAAATTACTCTACAAAAGCAGATAGAATTCTTCCCAGTTTTCTGAGAGATCTAGGTGCCACAGTCGATAGATTAATTAACTGCTTTTCAGCTGCATATGCTAGGGAGTTACCATCTCATCTTGGTCTTTAAACAGCAGTCTCACTGCTGTTTCCCCATCTTACTGTGGGCAAATATTTCCAAATATTTCACATTTCTCAGAGGATCTATAGCTTTCCCCCACTCCTGGGACCCATTTTGGAATCAATTGGTGTTCTTCGATTGAAAGTTAAATATATCAACTTTGCCCAAACTGAGAAAAAAATTTAAGAAGAATCTAAGTATTTCATAAGCCAAATATAGAAACTGAACCAATGGCTCATAAACAATATAGGACTAGGAGCACCTCTAATAATCAAGTTTAGGAGTAAACAATTTTTTTTTGAGACAGAAAGTAAAGACTTTAGGTTTGTGGGCCAATGGTATCTGTTGCAGTTGCTTACCTATGCCAAATAGTATAAAATCAGTCACCACACAATATGTAAACAAGTGAGCAAGGCTATATTTCAATAAAACTATTTATAAAAAGGAGACTGATCCTTATGTCATACTTTGCTGACATCAGATCCACACAGTAGCAAGCAGTAAATGAACTGTTTTCATTTTCTTTGTGCCATCTGTCTAAAGTATAGAATTTGTACTTAGTAGTCTGTCAGTTTTCTGTGCCTAAGAAGATACTTTATCACTATTTTTTAAATTGAATTTATTGGGGTGACGTTGATTAATAAAATTATATAGGTTTCAGTTGTACAATTCTGTGATAAATCATGTGTATATTTTATTGTGTGTTCACCACCCAAAGTCAAATCTCCTCTTACCACTTACCCTTCTATACCTTTTTCTAACTCCCCTCACACCCTTCCCTCAGGAAACCATGATACTGATGTCTGAGTTTGTTTTTGTTTGTTTTTTTAACCTAAATTAATTGTCCCATCAACAGTGCATAGATTGGAGAAGGGGTAGTAGGAAGATTGAGATGATACTTCCACTAGAAGCAGGAAGGGATACTGAGCATATAATATTTCATTAATATGTTTTTACTATAAAGAATGGGTATTGTTTGCAATTCTTAATGTTTTATGTAATGTTAAACCTGAACACTATGTTGGTAGACATTAAAAATTTAGATTTTTAACCATTCATGACTGAATAAAAATCTGTGATATGTTGTCACTTATGTTTTTGGGAATGAAATGGGCAAGATCCTGGATTTATTTAGAAAATGAAGAAACCTTACGACTGGCCCAACATCTAAATCTCAATGAAAGTTTATCATTTTCTATCCATAATCAACACAGCAGTTTTGTAATCAGTCTACAAACAACTTAAATAATTTAGCTATGCTTAATTTCACTTCAAGTAGGAAATTTTGTGTGCCAGAGACACTTATTCATTCACCAGAGATTTTTAAGTTTTATAAATCTGCTATGCTAGTGGATATGTATAAAATACCTTGCATTGCTTTTAGGCAAGCAAGGATAAAAGCTTTTAAAATGTAAAGCCATTTTTTTAGACAAAGGTTCTGTGATATCACATCTCTCATTTGAAACCAATCAGGGTTTTGTATTATCCAGAAAAGCTGTATCCTATTTAAAGAGATTTTAATTACAACATTTGAACTGGGTTGAAAATAGATGCTTGGAACATTAAGAGACATAATTATCTATAGCTAACAATTGGTCCAGATGTCAGATGCACCACACCAATTGTTTTATATACAAAAATGATTTTAGTTTAAGAGATTGATTTAACTATTTCAAGCAATTGAAACACAAACAGTATTTTCAGATGACATATAAAGGGGTACTGTCAAATTTCTTGAATTTTGAAGACTTTGAAATGGGTGTTTATAGTGAAACAAGTGTAATGCTAGGTTTCTCTACATTAAGTATCACTGGTCAAACAAAATGAATAAATAGATATTTTACTCTTTGTGCTTGAAGTCTATATGTAGAAATGAGTTGGGAGTTCTCATTTTATGGATTAAAATAGTAAAAAGAAAGTAATGTTATTTACCTTTAAGAATCTTACAACTATGAATTACATACAATATTATTCTATTGTGATTCTGCCATTCATTAAGATCAAAATTTTAAAAAGTTGAACTAGAAATGTCTTTATTCTTATATATCTTGATTAGTGTCTTTAATATCTTATTAGTTTTGTGTTCCTGTGTATGTATGTGTTTGAGGTGGGAGGAGGAGCAGTTAGCAGTTCCTATAATCACTTTCTGACTTTCAGGATTTGAAGTGCCCAATATTAATTCTAGTCATTCTAGAGGAAATGCCATTATATCATTCAATCATGGTTACAATAATTAATTTATTTATAACACTGAGAACCTATACCAAAGTTTAAATAATGATTTCAACTCTCAAGGAACTTTTAGTCTTATAGGAGACCAAAATTGAATTCTTTCTTGCATGAAACAACTACTTTTCCCTATCCCTTTACTTTCAGTCATGTATCTTTTGATCTGAAGTAGATCTCTTGTAGGCAGCATACATATGGGTTTTGTTTTCTTATCCATTCAACTACCCTATGTCTTTTAATTGGAGCATTTAAGCCATTTACATTTAAAGTGATTATTGAAAGGTAAGTATTTATTGCCATTTTATTCTTTATAACCACATTCCTCTGTTTTTGTTTTTTTCTTCTTCTTAAATAAGACTCTTTTAACATTTCTTGTAATGATGGTTTGGTGGTGATGAACTCCTTTAGCTTTTTATTTTTGTCTTTTTTTTTGTCTGGGAAGCTCTTTATTTATCTTATTATTCTAAATGGTAGCTTTATAGGTAGAGTAATCTTGGTTTTAATCCCTTTGACTATTTTATTCCAATCCCTTCTGAGATGCAAAGTTTCAGTTGAGAAACCAGCTGACAGTCCTATAGGAGCACCCTTGTGAGTAACTGTCTTTCTCTTGCTGCTTTAAGATTCTCTCTTTGTAGTTAACCGTTGGCATTTTAATTATGATGTGTCTTGGTGTGTGCCTTTTTAAGTTCATCTTGTTTGGGACTCTCTGCACTTTCTAAATTTGTGTTTCTATTTCCTTCACCAGGTTAGGAAAGTTTTTTTGTCAATATTTTTTCAAATAGGTTTTCAATTCCTTTCTCTCTCTTTTCTCCTTCTAGTACTCCTATGATATGAATGCTGGAACACTTGATTGTTGTCCCAAAGCCCCGTTAAAATATCCTCATTTTTTTGGATTCTTTTTTCTGGTTTGCTGTTCTGCTATCTTGTCTTCCAAATCACTGATTCCATCCTCTGCTTAATCTAATCTCATGTTGATTTCATCTAATGTATTCTTCATTTCCATTATTGTATTCTTCATTTCTAACTGGTTCTTTTTTATGTTTTCTTTATCCATTTTTTATGTTTTCTATCTTTTTATTAAACTTCTCAGTGAGGTCATCTACTCTTTCTGTAAGTTCATTGAACATCCTTGTAACCAGTGTTTTGAACTTTGCATTTGGTAGATTGCTGGTCTCCATTTTGTTTAGTTCTTTTTCTTGAGTTTTGTTCTTTTTTTTTCAGTTGGGAGATATTTTTGGTCTTCTCATTTTGGCTTCCTCCCTGTGTTTGTTTCTGTGTATTAGGTAGATCTGCTACCTCTCCCAGCCTTGCTAGTGTTCTTAAGTAGTAGGTGTCCTGTGGGGCTCAGTGGCACAATCTCCATGCTCACTTGAGTCCAGTGCTCCAGGTATGTGTCTTGTATGTGTTGTGTGTGCCCTCTGTTGTAGTTGAGCCTTTATTGCTGTTGGAACGTCAGTCAGAAGGACTTATTCTCAGCCTGATTGATTGGCTATCAGGAATTGCTGTGACTGCAGCAGAGGAACTGTTGTTGTGCAGGGGCTGACCCCACAGAGCAGAATTCACTTTAGGGGCATCTGATGCCTGCTGAAGTCAATTTCTGTCTGTGTTCAGCCCAGTGTCACCTGGTGTGAGCGACATAGCTCCATCCCCCAAATTCCTAAAATGATGTAAGACTTGATTCATTTGGATGAAACATTCAAAATTAGTCACATGAAATTCTGTGTAAAACTAAGGTTTATGTTACAGAAATATTATATAGTCTATCACCCAGCACTTCCCAAAGTGATGTGATCACAACACATTTATGTGGGAATATGTATAACATGCTAATATCTCAATAGCTAGGGATCCTTGAAAAATGTTGTGTAAGATAAAGTCATCTATCTCCTCCACTGAATTACCCTCATCATGAGTTTCTTTCAATTGCTTCTATAATGTTCACCGACACATTCCTTAATTAGGAGCTATAGATGAAAATAACATTTCAATAATTTCCTTGAAAATGTGATATATTTTAAATTATATATTTTGCTCTCAAAAATATCTATACTTTTAGGTCCTCTAATACACAAGCCCTTAATATTATTTTGCCACTTATTATTTTTTAAACATTAGAACTTCTTTTATAAATCAATTAAGTCACATTGTTACATTATTTTGACTTGCTAGTTAGTAGAGAGAGAAACCAATACTACTTGGAGAGATACAATGAAATGTTCCAGGAGGGCATTTAAAGATGAAAATTGTTTCCAAAAATAAAAGTACAGATCAATTTTAAGCTACTTTTGACTGCCAAGCTAAATTTGAAATAGCTTCAGAAAGTGGAATAGATTGCCTAAAGAAAGTAAACACAGAACTTCAGAATTAATAAGAAAACGTCAGTGTATATTTTTATCCTAATGGTGCAGCAGAGTGCTTTTAAAAGCATGCACACTAGCTGTTTGTGAGGCGTTGTGCTATTTTCATTAGAATAAGAGACTTTACAGGATTAATAAGGCAATTATATGTTATGCTGCTTTCTTTGAATTCCCCAAATCATTTACATTATGAACATAGAACATTATAATGTCTTTGGGGAATTATCTGGCTCCCTAGAGGTTAAACTGAACATCAGCCTGAAACCATATGAGTTCCTCTGCAACACATATCATTAAGCATTCCCATCAAATCTCATGGTGGAAGATAAAAGACATGCTAACTACTGAGGAGGCCGAAGTATAAATCTGGAATTAAAGATGCTTCTTTCAATACCACAAAATCTATCAAGCCACTTATCAACCAGAACACAAAAGCATTTTGTGAGCTACATAAAATAAAATTTAAAACAGAGTACTGAGAATTTATTCCTTAAAAAACCTTAATATTTATAGAATAATTTCTGTAAGAATCCATATCAAAGGATCTATGCATGGTGTATGTGGAACCTTTAATTTCAGGCAGCTTATTTTCTTTGCCATATTCCCAAGCTGTCATCTACTCTGCCTACATGTCATCTAGTTTGAAAACCAACAATATGAAGTGATAAAAGTAGCCACTTCCACATATGGGCAACTCTGACCACCTGAAAGTTCCTTCTCTTCCTTTCTTTCATAGAGCTTTCCCAAATTATAAACAAGGTTGGGCAAAAGTGGGTTTACTGTGCCATTGGACATTCTGAGTTAAAAAGCTATTGTAATAATCATAACCTGCATGTCTTTTGCCATATGAACAACTGTTAACCTACTTTTGCTCACCCCTATATTTACTTTATTTTTTATAATATCACATGATCTCACTCATATATGGAATCTAATAAACACAATAAACTGATGAACAAAATAAATTCAGAGACATAGAACCATGAAACAGACTGCTGAGACTTTCAGCGTGAAGGTGGAGTGGGTGTGGCTGGGAGGGGGAGAGGCTAACCAGGGGATTTATATGCAGACAGCCCATGCACACAGAAGATAGTGTGGTGAAGGCTTGGGAGGGGCGGCCAGAGGGTGGAGGGGGTCAATGGTGAAAAAAACAAAGAACAAAGGGGACATCTGTAATACTTTCAACAATAAAGATAAATTAATAAAAACAAACAATTACCTTATTTAAATATTTACTCTTAATCAAAAAGAGCATTTTAGGAAGACACTGCCATTTTAGTTTACCTTACACTGTATTCTTGATGCCTAGCACAGTATCTGACACATAGCAGAAATTCAGTAAGTAATCTATGAAATAATATCTGATTATTTGTAAATTCACCACTTAGTCCCAATTTGATTCTTGTAGTCTTTCAAAACAAGTCTATCCTGGTAACAATTTGATGGAAGTTATAAAAAAGACAGGTGTTTTTTCTCTGTGTTATTTTAGGATTAGGTTTTTCTTTGACAGAAAACTTAAAATAACAGTACCATATAAGAGACAGAAGTGAATTTCTTTCTCATGAAGAAATCTAGAAGAAGACAGCCATGTCAGATGATCTCACTACATCCCAGATCCTTACCCTGTCATTCAGAACTATGGCTGTTTCAGATTAAACTTTTTTTTTTTATGGCTTGTCATATTTCTGCATGAACTCTATACACTATTCAAATTTCCCCAAATATATATCCTACCATCTCTGTTTTGGTCTCTCAACACAAATTCTACTTTTATTGGACTTTTCACAGTCCACTCATTTATTGTCCTGTCATCACTCACTCCCATTAAGGCTAAGGGTAAATGCTACGTGTTCCATGAAGATGTATCTATTCCGATCTTTTCAGCAAGAACTGATTATCCCATTCCACAAACTTATAAGGCAATATATCTACCTAAAAATTTATCTGATTTTGCTTGTCAACATAGATGGACGTGTGTGCGTGTATTTGAGTTTTAGAATTATTGTGCACAATTCTAACAGAGTGCCTTACACAGAGTATGCAACTCAAATATTTTTGGACAAAATAAATATACTTAATCTTACATTACTCTGAATAGTAACCTATTATGTGGTGCATTCCCTTCAAACTTATGAATTAATTGTGCACTCTATTGGTATGTTTAGCTATTGTTTATCCTGGTAACTGATTTCAAGTTATGTCACTGTTGTTAGGTAAGCAAGGACTGTGCCTTTCCCTATGACCTCAGAGGTGTATTTGTAGAAAGTGTATACATGGGAAGAACAAATATTATCCTTCATTATGGTATTATTGTACTAGAAATACCAGTCACAGTACTGCTTTACCCACAGACCTCCTAAGGGAAACTTCCTTGAGCTTGATGAAAAGTCCAGGTGAAGTAACAAATTGTTGTGTTTTTTTTTTACCACAAAAAACCTTTTCAAATTTGTGTACAAATGTGTGTGTTAGGATTTATTATCCCATAAGCATATCTTTCTAATTTTCTCTCTTACCCAAGTTCATCTTTTTGATAATTATTGAGCCAGATACCAGTGATTTAAGTGTGAGCCAATGTAATTATGATCCTTGGCCTCATGGTGTTTGTTGTCTTTGTGGGTAAAACAAGTCTACTAAGTGTTGGGGTCCAGCCCCAGCAGGTCCAGGGGTGCCCAAATGTGTGGACAGAGTCGGAGAAGAAGGAATGACATGGGGACAGCGTTCATTTGATCAGCATAGCCAGGTACTCTCTTTTTCTCTCTCTTATTGTTCTGTTACAACTGTATTTATAAGCATGACATAATGGTATGTTTTGGGTCCTCCCTTGGCCTTCTACAGTTCCTGGTTTCATGTCCATAGTTTCTTATCTGACCTTTGCCAAAAATCCTGTCTCTATCTAGTTCTGTTGATTTTAATCTTGTCTAGGTTAATCTCTGTGTTCCATTATAAGGGCTATTCCAAGGTCACTATTCTACTGCTCTACTGATACGCTACAAGGAAGTGACTGAAGAAGATTATCCTACCCAGTAAAGGTTATGTCCTCCCAGTGCCGCAGAGGAATTAGAAGTCACATTCATATTTTCATTATTCAAAAATGTCTTTTCTTCATCCTTTGATACTCAGATTCCTAAAACACTTTAAGATCAATATCAACTATTAATCTGATATCCTAGCTATCAAGGAAAAATAAAACCTCAGACAAGCTAGGATGAAATGCTTGATAGATCGCCAAAACTTATTCGGAGCAGAATCATTAAACTTTCTTCCCTGTCCCCTGCTCCAAAACACCTACCATTCCAGTGAAAGGCATTGTCAGATATTAGGCAATACAGCAAGAGATGTGACATGTGAGATGAAACCCTGAAATATAGACAGTTAGGGAGTTATCTAATAGCAGAGGCTGTTGATAAGATACCGTTCTGAAAATAGGTTGATATAAATTTAGAAAAGAACTAAATTTCATATTCTTTTTATTAAAGCCTAAAACCTCTATTTACTTAAGTAGACTTCAGCATGTCTTATAGGACTGTACTTTGAAATTGAGTTTTTCATTAAACTGAGCTGGAATGCCAAGACTTAAAAAAGAGATGGTTTAAGGTGACATTGAATTGGGAGAGAACAGTCTAAAACAGAAATGTTTTCATTGGAAATCAGCTAACACCCTGGCTATTAGAGCTGAAGAAGTGGATTAATCTCAGAAGTGCAACATATTTAGAGTAGACTGATATTAAATTGTAAAACTTAGCTCAACAGCATTGCTTTATAAGATGTTCATTATAATCAATGCTTAATTTGAAGGAAATCTTCTCAGTTGGAACTCTTATTTCTCTTCCTTTATGAATCATTCAAGTGTCTAGGCTGTATTGCATCTCAGTGAGGTATCCTCAATAAGTTTGCTTCTCTCTGGATTAAGACCATTACTGCTGCCCTTGATCTGAAAGACACTGGTATACTGGACCTAGCTCTTCCTCTTACTTTCTCATTCGTGCCACATATTTGGGCTGAGTCCTTGATCCTGGCCTGTGTGTATACTTAGTGACGAAAGAAGGAACATTGAACACATTTAATATTTATGTATTTGAATTTTTGATATATGGTGTTGCCAGCTACTCTAAGCAAAAGTCAGAAAAACATACTTATTCTCAAAACATATATTTGAATGTTCTATGGGAATATTAATTTTCTGCTTAGTAATGAAAAGGGGTTGCTGGTTTTTAAATTTGGAAATAATCTGCCCTAAATGCAGCATTTTTTCCCAAAGAGGCAATAATAAAAACTGGACCATTTTTATTACATTCAATTCAACAACTATTTCTTTAATGTCTGCTCTGTGCCACACAATGTCCTAAGTCCCTGGATTGAGCACTGTACAAAAGGGACAGAAATACTTGCCCTTTGGAGTTCATCTTCCAACAGTGTCATTTTCATTTAAGAAGGCAATGGCATGAGGTTTTTAGAATGGTAGACTGAAAAACAGCTTCCAAAAGTGACTCAGGGTATTTGCTTTACAAAAATTTTTAAAGTAGATTTTTTTTTCAGTTCTTCTTTAATCTGACAATACGGTCCAATCAGCTCTCAGAGCAAATATATTGTACCAGGTCAATCTGACCATGTGCTTGAAATAGATGTAGCAGGTACAATAATATCTGCCAGCAATCACTTAGAAAATCACTGATAGAAGATAGCAGCAGTCATTAGCAAGTGTTAAAAAGCTCCCAACTTGGTGAATAAAATGTATTAAATATCTGATATAAAGCCTTCACACTGTGTTTTGTGGGAGTGAGGAGTAGCCATAATCACCTAAGTTGTGAGGTATGAATTATATTAAAGTTGTGAAGTATATTTTATACGTAAACTCTCAGGGCAGAGGATCAATTAGAAGGTAGAACTTTGTGAGATTTTTTTTAGATTTGTATAGGCCAGGATTTTTGTTTAAATGCTTGTAACAGAGAACTCAAATAATAGTGGTTTAATCAGGTGAGGGACTGTTATTCTCACATAACAAGGGTGTCTGGAAAAAGGAAGTCTGCCTCCAATGCCCATTGATTTAAGCCCAATCTTTCTGATCAACCATTCTTAGCCAATGGTGTTGCCCTCCCACTTATCACCTTATGGCTATAAGTTGGTTGTTCCATTCCCAGCATTAAAGATTTATTCCAGGCAAGATGAAGTGAAAAATGGATCTTCCCGAGTCTTAAAGAGGTCTCATGAGAGTTCCATCTGTCTGTTATATCCCTTGATCACATGAGTATCCCTATCCATAAGGGTAGTTGGCAATGATTTCTTCACAGGCTGTTTGACTGAGGGGCATGGAAATATCTACAGTGATATTCTGCTGTTAAGGGGGATGATTTATATTTTTTATAACCATATGAAATGTCTTTAGATGGCCTAGGTTCTTACTGACAGATTAATAAATAAAACATACATAACTGTCAGAGAAAATGAAAATGGGGTGGGGGAGAGAGGGAGAAGAGGAGATTTGAGAAATAAAGTTGAAATTTTCAGTAGTGTAGTTAGGGAAGCCTCATCGAAAAGTGATGTTTGTGTAAAGGACTGAAGTATATTTGGGGAAGGGAATTACGTGTAGAGAGACAGCAAGTGGTATGGTGGGAGCATGCCTGAGAGGTTTAGAGGACCAAGGGAAACATAAAATAAAATTAAATATTTTCACTAAAACAAAACATAGTTTTGTGCTACTATAATTTAATAGTTTTGTTTCTTAAAAGCCATCTGTTATTATATATTATAATTACATGCAATATAACATACATGCTGTAAAATACATTTTACAATGGGTAAAGAGGAATAATGTTCAAAATTATAAATGTGTAATATTTTATTTCCTTTGATAATAATTTTAGTAATAAATTTGTGGCATAAACATTTTTCAGAGTACAATTGGATTATAAAATCCTCCTAAGAGAGGTATAATAGGTACAAAATAAAAGAATTAGCATTTTCTTAGTGAAACACTTTCTTGTCTTCTGATTTAAATGAAAAATACTATTTATGTGGTTGTTTGAGAGAGAAATTTTAATTTAGATAAATGTGCTCAAGTTAATCTGACCAGTTATGGCAATCTGAAGACTATGGTAAAGTAATATTTTGTGGTAATGGTGAGAACCCCGTTGACTTGAAGATCAAGCCCAGTGGCCTGGGATAAGGTAATTGTGTTTAGTAAGCAGGTGATAGAAGTGAAGAAATGTTCTAGGTTATCCTAGAGCTGATAGTGAATATGAGTCAGAATTCACTATTGAGCAAAAGAAAAGCTCTTGGGTTAGGAAGACACACATACATGTACATGCACAATTCACAAAGATAAAAAATATTCTATAATAGGGATGCCAGCCAAAATAAGTTTACAATTTGATCTTTCAAAGGGCAGAAACTGGAAGGCTAGAATTAAAGAAGAAAGCAACTGGATGTTAGTCAGGAAACAGTCATTACAGGCAAAGAGAGATCAACTTTGGAGGCATTTTTATATAAAGTATGTTTAAAACCAAGTCAGCCTTTCCCACAAATTATTTGTAGCAGCAGCAGCAGTACCAGACACATGCTTATTGCAGGCTTAGAGCTGCCTAGTCTAGAATTACTGTTTATTTGTAGAAGCAGGATGGGCCAAGGGTGGACCCACAGTCTGTTGCAGGGGCATGAAGAGCTGCTATTTGTTGGGCTAATTAACTACAACCTTGGTAGAGGCTTCTGGAAGAGGGACTAAATACGGAACAACACCCCAACCATACTGGGCATGTAAGCATGCTACAAATTAAGAAACAAGTTTACCTTTGCTAACAAGAAAATTCATATTCAGGAAAGACTTATGGAGGTGTTGCTGTGGTTTATCAAGAGATCCACACTCACTGAAGAACCCTCATTAAAGAGAGTACATTTCTGCAATGTCATTGGATCCTGACAGTTTATGGATAGTACCTCCTACCTCTTACCCAGAGACAAAGGAAATTTAGTTAGGACTTCAGCGCAGGCATTTGGAGGAAAAATGCAAAAACAAACAAACATTTCAGATAAATTGGTCAAGAAGCAAATCAAGTATCAAAGTTATTGACCCAATTAAAACTGACCCAAAGACAGAAGAATTCTGAGTTCTTAGGATCTACAAGAACTCATCTTTTCTTTTGGCACTGCCTCTGGTTTCTGCCTTTTCCAGTTCTCTGTGGTATGAGGGTAGCTATCCTGCTGAGTATACCAGAGAGATATATGGAGAAAGGTTCTTGAGTGCCTTCCAGTATCGACCAGCTATTCATTAAACACTCCACAGGTCTGAAACCAGGTGATTTTGTGAATACCTTGGTATCTGAAGCATAACCAACTACTGGAATTTCAGCTTTAGTGGGAGAAATAAACCTTTTCCAGCTTTAAAAATCCTTCAAAAAGTTGAGAGAATTGGAAGATAGCCAAGCTGACAATTCAGAGAATAAAGCTACAATGTTAGCTGTCTATTAAGGAAATTACTATAGAAAGTTGATTTAAAGGAATTTTGTCTCACATAAGTCATTTGTAGTTATGAGTAGGACTGGTGCCAAGGTTAAAAAAATTATATCAAAAAGGAAAATGTAAGCTGGCCTAACACATTTCCTCTTACAATTATTCATCCTTAGGAATAGGTTCCATTCAGGGATTTTCAGCAGATGCATAGCAAATTACACTAATTCTCTGGCAATTAAAGGCCTTGAACATGACTAACACACTCATTGAGGATGTACAAAAATGCTGAAATTATGAAAAAGGACAAGAGAAACAAAGTTTATATACTTTTATCAAAAATTTACACATGTATTTCAAACCTGTCTCTTTATAAAGCAAGTCCATGAATTCTAATAATCATGTACACTACTTTCTCACACTTGAGCAGAGCTGAGTAATAGCATTAGTCTCTAGATACATATACATACATACACATACATATAAAAGTGTGGTCAGGGACAATTAGAGATGATTTGTGTATTTTATACTGCTATAATTCTAATAAAGCTATATACTATATTACAAATAAACACCAGCAGGAATTAGAGTATACATGCTATTTATCAAATTATTTTTCCAACATAAGATTATGAAAGTAATAAACATGAATGTATTTATTTTTTTATTCTTGTCCAAGAGCAGTATCTGTGGAACTTGTACCAAAGCCTTCAGTTCAAAGATCTGAAGCCTTTCGTATGTTGTCTTTTCCATACATTCTATATGGCCTCTGGGCCACATATGAAGGCAGTGGTGGTACCCCTTCTCCTTACAGAGATGCCTGTCCTCCAAAATGACGAGTGAGCAGCTACTGCTGTCAGTTCTCTTCACCACAGGGAAAGCTTCTGCCCTTTTCTCTCCAGTATGTCCCTTGCTGAGATCTATAATGAAAACCCAGTTCTTCATCTACTTTGTCAACCATGAGTCACATAGAAATTCCAACTTTGATTTCATTTTTGTTTTTATTTTGTCTTGAATGGTATTTTTTCTCAGTAAGATTTTAGCATCTTCATGAAGTGAACAAATTTTGAAGCTTACTTGAGTTTTTCTCACTAGTTTTCAATATTCCCACTTCATTCTATACACCCTTACCTGGTAATATCTCTTTCTTCACACATCTGGGTACCCTGTCCTTTCCTTTAGGGTAAGCATTTGTCTCATTCTCTGAGGAGATTAAAAAGTTCCCCTTTTGTCAAGTGGTACAAATTTCCATTTATAAGATAAGTAAGTCCTGGTGATGTAATGTATAACATGACTATAGTTAACATTGCTGTATAGTATATTTGAAAGTTGCTAAGTCGCCAAGTTCTCATCACAAAGAAAAACCTTTTAAAACATTTTTTTTTCCTTTTTTATGTCTGTGAGATGATGGATGGTAGCTAATAATTATCCATTATATGTAAACCAAGTTATTATGCTGTACCTAAAACTTGTACAGTGCTGAATGTCAATTAAATCTCAGTAAAACTGAAAAAAAAGCTCTAACCCAATCTTTGTCCCAACAGCTTAGGGGTTTATGAATCCCCAGCTGCCTAAAATGAATTTGTTTTGCAAATTGTAATGACCAAAAGGATCCAAGTGAGGGCCGCTGAAATTCAGTTTTTGTCCCACTAGCCCTGCTCTGGGCCTGCATCTACTTTTAGAGGATGCCTTTTTACTGTCTCTATATTTAACCAATCAGATGCTCTTAATTTTAGAGCAAATGATAAAGGTTTGGAAAAATTAAGGTGCGATGACCACCTAAACTGAAAGTTAACCTTTTTTATTTTTCTTCTTTTACTGTTCAGTTTGAATCTTGGACAAGTGTACTAGATTATATATGCTTGAGCTGAAGACTGAGTAGCAGTTGGATCATCATCATCAAATGGCCTCTTTCTTGGAATAATGTGAATATATAAGGGAAAACTCTTATCGATGCTTGTGCTTACAATAGCCTAATTGAAAAACACAACAAAAAACATGTATTATGTATGTAGTACATGGCGAGATAACCACCAGAAATGTGATAACACTGTCAAAAATAAAAGGCTTGTAATACCTCTTGTATAAATTTAAAAATGTCTCAAATTTTGGATGCCCGATTCTCAGAAAATTGTAGGACTTTTGCACTTGAATAGATAATAGATGTACCACTAAAATACTTAGGTTCTCAGAATTGGTATTTGACACAAAGGAATACATAGTATAAATCAGTTAGATTTTTAAAAATGAAATTAAATATGTGATAGAGTTAACACAATTATAGAATAGGATGAATGATCTTTCTTTTGGTGCTAAAGCATCGCTCAATTTTTATGGATAATAGGTGTTCTATGAATTCTCTTGAGAGTGTTTTGAAAATGTATAGCCGTGTTAAAATTCAGAGAATGAGAATACATTTAGATCTCACTGTAATATAAAAAGTATGTAAGTCACATATCATCCAAAACAATACAGATTATTCTACAAGCTCATAATTGCCTAATGGGCCTTTGAACATGGTGCTTGATAGTAACATAGACCAAGTTTTGTGAAATATGCTATATTTATAGACTATTGCTATATACTTTACATCACATCCCTTGAAAGAGGTCAGTGATTTTGATAGCTGCTTTCAAATCACTGTAAATAATGGGATTGATTAAAGCAAGTGAAGTGAATTTCATTGAAATGAAGTGAAACGAAATGAATCAACTTTTCTCAAATAGGCTAGTTATTCTACGGAAAGCAATTTTTGCTAAGCTCTGAAAGTAGTTGATTGACAATGCTGTTTAGGTTTGTTTCTATAAAGGAAGTTTTGGCCAATGTGTGTGAAATAAGGAAGGAGACATTTTGGAATTTCTATTTACTTGGCTCTTGATTAGTCACCTACTTTAGGCCTGAGAAATTCTGAAGGAACTTAATTGGATCTGGCAGAAGACAGTTTATTCATTTCTGCATTCATTTAACAAATACTCATGCTATTCTTTGGAAAGTTCTATTGTCACACTTTTCATACACACTTTAAAAAATATGCTTAGATTATTGTTTAAAATGTTACTCATTTTCATATGGACTAAAATAAAACATTACATCAAATATTAGTTCACAAGATGCAATCCTCCATTTTAGTGTCATAACTGTCAAGAGAAATTTAAGGATGGCTTTTTGCCACTTCTCTCTTCCAGTAAAGATAATGCTTATATACTAGGAGCCCAGCACGAGATTCGAAATTGCACAGTGCCGCCTACCCTCCGGTTCAGCTCTGCCTCCCTCCCTGGGCCCCGCAGCAGCTGCAGCCGCTGCTGGTCTGGGCCTGCCTCGCTCCCTGGGTCCCGCAGCAGCCATTACTGCTGCCACTCCAGCCCTGCCTCCCTCTCCAGCCCTTAAAGCAGCTGCGGCCGCTGCTATCAGGCCCTCCCCCAGCGCAGGCACACAGAGACCCCTGCCGCCCGCCCCAGATACTGCGTGTGCAACCTCCTCTTGTCAGGTCGACCCGTTATGGCGTCCTGTTTAATTAGCATATTTATCTATCTAGATAGATAGATTATAAATATAGATACAAAGACATAATAGAAATAGACTCATCAGTGATAGGGTGGGGCCACCAGTTGTGGTTAGAGTTTTGTAAAAATAAGATTAAAATTAAGTGTGCTTTGAAAAATTCTCCTCTTTGATTGTGCTCTATTTTATTAATGTGATGAGATTCAGCCTAAGAATAGGCCCTCATTTGAAAGGACACATAGGAACAAGAAAAGAGATCAGATGTAAGAAAACTTGTATTTCTTGCTCATGTTGGACTGGCCTCAAAATCTTTTTCCTAGAGTCAAATGAGCTTATGTATGAGTCCAGCTCAATAGGGTGAGAGAACCTATACAAATTTGAAGCCAAAGTATATAATAGATGCACAAATATATATGTATTTGTGAAAATGTATTTTTTGTATAAATGCATAGCTCCATAGTGTATTTCTTAGTAGACATAGGGAATTGGTCAACAGTGTCAGTGGTAGCTAGTTATTTAGGTTACGTAGAATTCTCATCTCAATACTGTTGTAAATTTGAACACTGTTTTTATTTTTATTCATTTTTAAAAGGAGATTTACCTTTTATTCTATTTATTTTTTAATCTTCACCTGAGGATATTTTTCTGTTGATTTTTAGAAAGAGAGTGGAAGGGAAGGGGAGAGACAGAGAAGAGAAACATTGATGTGAGAGAGATACATTAATTGGTTGTCTCCTGCATGCTCCCCAACCAGGGCTAAGGATTGAACCTGCAACCGAGATACATGCCTTTGACTGGAATGGAATCCGGGACCCTTCAGTCTGCAGGCTGACATTCTATCCACTGGGCCAAACCAGCTAGGGCTGTTATTATTTTTAATATACTAATACTAAAGTATTTTTTTGTCATATAGGCATAGCATTGTTGCATATATTCTAGTGACTAGAAACACAATAGAAGTTTTTTTTTATTGTTACCTAAGGGTTATCATGAATAAATAAATCATTGCCAGTGTTGAACATAAAACTAAAATGTGTTATATTATAATTTGAGAAAACACTTTTTATTACTTTATAAAACACTAGAGGCCCAGTGCATGGATTCATGCACCAGTGGGGTCCCTCGGCCTGGCTTGTGCCCTCTTGCATCCCTTGGGGGAATGTCAGACTGCAGGTTTTGGCCCAATCCCTGCAGGCCAGGCCGAGGGACCCCACTGGTGCATGAATCTATGCGCTGGGCCTCTAGTATGCATATAAAATCTTTGGTTAATCTCTTCTCGTCCTCCCCCTTCTCCCCCACTTCCCTCTGAGATTCATCAGTCTGTTCCATGTTCCCATGCCTGTGCATTGAGTGTATGCCACCTGGTGGTCAGTGTGTGTCATAGATATTGGACGAACAGTTGCTTAGGCTTTTATATATATAGATTTCTTTAAATTAGATTTATGTAGATATTAATTAATCCATTTCCATTCTGAAGTCAATTTGGATTTTATTTTCAGAATATGTGTAAATTGAGCCTGTCAGGAAATGTTGTCATACTTACCTGTATCATATTAGCATGACATCAAAGAATTTTTGAAAATTTTCTTTCCTATGCCATTATCATTGCATTATATACAAGGCAATTATATCCTAGGGGTTAATATGCATTTTACTACATATATAACTCACTGAGCTCCTAGAAGTGTGCTCTCCCACTTGGAATGCTCTATTTATGTCATCCCTGTATGGGACAGGGTAGGAAAAGATGCTACAGAAATCCAGAGGATGATTTGAATTCTGGCATTTTCTTATGACACAGGTAATGCACAGCTCATTTTCTTTTTTCTGTTGTCTTTAACTACTTTTGTTCTGCTCATTATTTTCTGTTATTCTATTTCTGGTGAGTAAAGACAGACATCCCAGGCCACTAAATTTAAAGGCTTTCTGATCAATCCAAGGAATTGTATTCCTTGAGCTATTTCTAAGTCTTTCTTCAGTGTCCTGCTAAGTTTCATTCTAAGAGACAGTTAATATCTATAATAAGATTCCGTCACTGGATATGGCAAAGAGTCATGGATATTCCATGGGTAAAAGTCACAGATAAAGATAATGACTAATAGATTCTGTTTTGATAAGCTTCAGTATACATTCTTATTATTTGTGCATTTTGAATACTCCCTTCAACTTTCTCAGGAATCATTGCATTTCCACACTTTATTTAGATTTCTCCATATTTTAATATGGAAAGTTGTAATACACTGAGCTTTATACAAACTAAAACCATGATATGTACCACAAGAGGTAAATATTAAAAATCTTGCATGTCTTCTCTTTTGAAAACTGATTTAAATATACATATATATATCTATTGCTTTGAGAGAGAAAAAGAGAGAGAGATTGTTCCACTTATTTATTCATTTATTGGTTGATTCTTGTGTGTGCCCTGACCTGGGATTGAAACTGCAGCCTTGGCATATCAAGATGATGGTCTAACCAACTGAGCTACCTGGCCAGGGCTGCAAACTTACTTTTGATCTCACTTTTTCTGTCTTGTCCTAACCAGATGGAATGCTCCTCAAAGGCTGGAAGTGCTAGTTCTGGCTTATTTTCTCTTATTCATAGCACAGTGGAGTGCTGCTCCTTACCATCAGAATAGTCTTCAGGGACAATTCTAATGAAATGTCAACCAGAAGAGTGTGCCCTGTGCTCTCTCCAGTTTCTCCTTCACAAAGCAATAATGCGGCTTAATAATATTGTTCATACATTTTTGTGGCATCAATATTTGTGGAGAATTGGAGGATCTCATCCAATCTCAGGATTAACACAATGATACCATAATGATCATTTGCATGGCAGTTTACAAAGGATTCTCCGATTATTAACACATTTTACCATATTCATAGTGTACACTGCATTTTACCCTGAGTTGCATATAGAGCAAGTATCTTAATTATCTCCATTTTATATGTATGGGAAACAAAGAATTAGACATAGAAAGTGATTTATCTGAGAATATACAGTTGATAAGTATCTGACCCAAAGATGATTGGTGATAAAGCACAAGCTTTTTCTGTTATACATTATGGTTTCTCCTTTTTAATCTCTACATCCAGGACTAGAAAAGTGAATACTTTTGAGTAGCTTCCAAACTAGAACACAATGAGAAAAGTCTGGTCTTTTTTTTTTTTTTTCCTGACTATTATTTTAGCTTTTTCCCATTTGAAAAACATTGTACTTTTTATCATTTTTTTCTTGGTGAATGTTAAGACACAAAATATACATTCATTCTAGTTGTCTAATTTTCTATGCATTTTTTATGTCAGTGTCTATAATCGAGCTTAATTTGACGCATCTTACTTTTATTTTAGAAAAAAATATTTTGTTTAAAATGTTGTGTTTTCTTTTGGGCATTTTTTTTTTTTTTTTGCTGAATTCAACTAATATTAAAAAAAAAAAAAAGCTAGATTGCCCCAGAACAGTAGATGTTCAGACGTCTGACAGGCAATTTCCTGGAATAGTCCAGCTTTGAGAGGGTGAGCACATATGATATGCCAGATAAAAACAACTGAATGGTGACAGAGAACAACTAAACATAGCATTAGAGTAAGTGGCTGCATTAGTTATAGTCAACAGAAATTTCCAGAAAATAGATCTAGGCTTTTAGTGAGTGTCTGTGATCTAATTCTACTCAACAAAAAATAATTCATTTTCCAGAAATGGATTTGAAGTTTCTGTACCCAAAACTCATCAACAGAGATAGTTACTCTAAGCATTTGGGTGACTTTTGAAATCACTGTAACAATGATCTGAATTGCCTAATATAGCATACTTAAAGTGCATATTTTCACAGTGTGAATTATGCTAAAACAACCATTACAAATATATATGAGAAACATATAACAGAATTACACTTTTATTAATATTATTACCTCAATTGTTTCATGATGCACATGTGTTTTATAAGTTTTTTCACTTAATGATGTATCAAACCCAAATTGGGACTCATATATGCTTTAATCAACAATATGGAAGAATCATATAGGGTGTCCCAAAAAATGTATACACACTTTGAATAATTATTAATTCCAATGGGTTAAATCTGAAAAGAAAGAAACATCAATTGAGCTATCAGTTGTTAAAGTGCATGTACATTTTTAGGACACCCTATATTTCCCAATATCCTCACTAAAATGAGACATTATGACACTTTAAATTTTGTGAAATGTGGGACATGATCTGTACTATTTAATTTGCATTTCTGAACTCCAAATTATTAAGTTGCACCAAAATCCTCTTATTTTTAAAAGTAAAACTATAGAAGACATTCTTGATTTCCTTCTTTTCCTGACAACTCATATGCAATATCAAATTCAATGACAAAATAATCTATAAGCTTTCTGAATATTACATCTACACTAATAAAAGACAAAGATGCTAATTGGCCGTACCTTTGCTACTCCCTAAGCCACCCCACCAGGCACTCAGAGCAACTATATGCAAATTAACCCAACCAAGATGGCCGTGGGCAGCCATGGAGCTGGAGCAAGCAGGAGGTTTGGTTGCCCGGGAGATGGAGGAAGCCAATCTTCCCGCCTGCCATGAGCCGGCTGTGGCCTCCGCTCATGGCAACAAAGTTTCAATTCTAGAAGACAAATAAATCCCAGATACCTGCTTCCAGCCAGCCTCCACTGGGAGCTTGGGTGGCTGGGCGCTGTTGCCAGCCTG
>NW_005354829.1:2972622-2978698 GCF_000412655.1 Myotis brandtii
CCAGCCTGCAAACAGCCATCAGACCCTCACCCAGGCTGGCCAGCCACTCCTATATAATAAAAGGGTAATATGCAAATTGACCCTAACAGCAGAATGACTGGGAATGACTGGTCACTATGACACACACTGACCACCTGGGGGCAGATGCTCAATGCAGGAGCTGCCCCCTGGTGGTCAGTGCGCTCCCACGGGGGAGCTCTGCTCAGCCACAAGCCAGGCTCCTGGCTGCCAGTACAGCGGTGGTGGTGGGAGCCTCTCTGACCTCCTCAGCAGCACTAAGGATGTCCGACTACAGCTAGGCCTGCTCCCCGCTGGCAAGTGGACATCCCCCGAGGGCTCCCAGGCTGCCAGAGGGATGTCTGATTGCCAGCTTAGGCCCAATCCCCCGGGGAGCGGGCCTAAGCCAGCAGGTGGACATCCCCCGAGGGGTCCCAGGCTGCGAGAGGGCACAGGCCGGGCTGAGGGACCCCCCGAGTGCACAAATTTCTGTGCACCGGGCCTCTAGTATTATATAATAATATACTGTATGTGTTATAAAATTGCTATTTCTCATCATATTTGCTTCATTCTTTGCTCATGCACACATTGCTGATTTACCTGGATTCTGCATAATCCTATTAACTGATCTTACTGCATCCCCTGTGGAGCCCATTCCCTATTCCACATAGTGGCAAGGTTGATTTTTGTTTTTAAGGCCCAAGTCAATTTTTGTCTCTTCTGCTTAAAGTTCTCCAATGTCCCTATGTCCTTATACAATCAAAACTCTTTAGATAGCTTTAAAAACCCTGTATGCATAGTCTCTGCAAACCATTCTCATTTCAGCTCCCTGCATACTAACTTTGCAATTGCTGCCATTTCTGTTTAGACCACTCTTCTCAAAGAACTTTACTTGACCACAGCTTTTTTCATGATCCTTGTTTCAACTCAAATAATAGCTTCTTAGAGAGGCCTTTCCAGTGACTTGTCCTACTTCTCATTCTTTAACATATTATCCAATTTTCTTTTCCTTATAGTAGCTGTTATTTGTGGACTAAAAATATATATTTCAGAGTCTTTTTTATTGTTCTCTTGCCATTTTAAAAAATTCTTTATTGATTTAAGTATTACATATGTCACCTTTTTCCCCCATTGACTTCTTCCCGGCCACTCTCCTCCCCTTCTCCACCACCCCTCCACATGCCCTGACCCCCCCACCCCCCGCCTCTAGTGTCTGGGTCCATTGGTTATGCTTATATGCATGCATACAAGTCCTTTGGTTGACCTCTTACCACTACCACCACCCCCTCCTCCCTTGACTTCCCTCTGAGGTTTGACTGTTCAATGCTTCTCTGTCTCTGGATCTATTTTTGTTCATTAGTTTATGTTGTTCATTATATTCCACAAATGAGTGAGATCATTTGATATTTATCTTTCCATTTCAGAGTCTTTTTAAAGAATTGCAGTCATGGGTTTAGGAACTCAATACTAAAGGAAGAGTGTACAGAGGATTAAAAAGAAATATTTGCCTTGAGTCATGAATAAAGTCAACATATATACAAAAAACTTAGCTATTGAGTAGAAAGTTGATTTAAATTATACAGTAAAAAAAATCAGAAGACTGTGGGACATGGAAAAAAATTAAAGAACTTGAGTATAGTTATTCTTGTTGAATGCCTCTGAGTAATCAAGTAAGTGGAATAATTTAAAATGTCAATTTGATTTGAAGACATACAAACCTTTTGTAAACTTACCAAGAAGTGTTTTAATAAAGTTATATTGATGATAGTTGTGTTGGAATGTATTGAACTGAGAGCAGGAAGCAGGGAAAGGCAACAGTATATATGGAAAATGCTTTTGAGGAATTTGTATATCAAGGGTAAGGACATTGGACTGAGAGCTGGGAAGACTATGGTACAGAAAGTGAAGTTTTTAAAAAATTGAACAGAAATTTTTGCAAGAAGGTGGAGAAATACTAGTCTTGAAGTGACAAGGATTGTATTTATATATACTTCCAATGTTTGTGGTGAGAGCGAAGAAACAACAACTGAGAAGATGGCCAAGTCTGGCTTAAAGTAAGGGGGATGGGATCTTTCAGAGAAGATGAAGATATAAGGGGTTTTCTGATTATAAAGATACCAGAGGCCCGGTGCACAAAATCCATGCACGGGGGTTGAGAGGGTCCCCTCAGCCCAGCTTGCACCCTCTCCAATCCGGGACCCCTCAGGGGATCACTGACTGCTGGTTTAGGCCCGAACCTGAGGACATCCCACTCATAATCCGGGACCACTGGCTCCTAACTGCTCATCTGCCTGCCTGCCTGATCACCCCTACTGGCCCCCCTGCCAGCCTGATCACCCCTAACCACCTCTGCCTGCCGGCCTGGTCTCCCCTCTGCCCCTCTCTGCTGGCCTGGTCGCCCCCAACTGCTCCCCCTGCTGGCCTGATCACCCCCAACTGCCCTCCCCTCTGGCCTGATTGCCCCTAACCAACTCTGCCTTGGCCCACTACCATGGCTTTGTCCAGAAGGATGTCCAGAAGGTCTACCAGAAGGTCTCCCAGTCTAATTAGCATATTACCCTTTTATTAGTATAGATAGTCTTGGTTAATCTCTTTCTGCCCCCTTCCCTACTTCTCTCAGAAATATGTTATTCTGTTGCATACTTCAATGTCTTTGGGTCTATTTTGTTTGTCAGTTTGTTTTGTTCATTAGATTCCACATGTAAGTGAGATCATAAGGAGGAAATATACAAATGGGACTTCATGAAAATAAAAAGCTTCTGTACAGCAAAAGAAACCATCATCAAAATAACAAGAGAGTCCACTGCATCGGAGAACATATTTGGCAATGAAACATCTGATAAGGGGTTAATCTCCATAATATACAGGGGTTCTAAAGACAAGAGAAGAGGAGATGAAGAGAGATGCAAATAGACCCAAGAAAATTCATGTTACTGGAATGAAGATTTGATGGAGGATCAGCAGGGAGGCTTGCTTATGGGAGAAGAGATCTATATTATTTTGGAATTCTCTTTAAGAAATGTGGGCAATTGCCTAATTTCTGAAGAAAAATTTGGCTGAAGGGGTGGATGACTCAGAAGCTTCAGAATTTACAGCCTATAGGAGCTTCCTACTCTGTCCATGTAGAAATATCAAGATCTATAATCTTGCACTATTTTTAGCTGTACCAGTTTGAAAGTAAAATTAAGTAAACAATGTAAAGATCACATTTAATTTGGTACTGTCGTATACTTTAAAAAAATCTGTATTTTAAGTAAAACAATATGTAAACATACTTCTCAAAATTTTATAGTAGTGGTTTTATTCATGATAGTTGGTTACTTGCTCCAGTGTAATTACTTTTTAATGAAGTCATGTGATTTGAGGGTAAGAGAGGGAAAATAAGAGCTGAGTCTTAGTACACACACACACACACACACACACACACACAAACACAGAGTTCTTTGAAATCTGACAGATATACTGTTATATAAGAAATGAGCAAGTAAGCCAGTTATTATGATTTCTATTACATAGTTGAAGAAATTGAGGCTTACAACAGTAGAGGATGAATCAAACACATAATTACTAAGTGATGGAGACTAATTTTGAGCTGTTTTTTTTCATGAGTTTTTGCCCAGTATACTTTTCTTCTATAGTACACTGCTTCTTCATTGAGGCTTGTATTATGAACCTGATTATAACCTTTGCTGAGGACAAAATTACAGCCATCTGAACATCTGGAGCTTCTTTTCAGTCACACTAAGATCTCTTTAAAGAGTTTGTAGCTGGAATACTAATATCAACTCTGACAATAATTAACCATCAGCAGAGATTTTCATAGTGACATGATATAAGAAGTTACTACAGAACTAGAGATTTTTTTAAATTTTAATTTTTATCAAAGCAGCCATTTAACTGTGATTAAAAAAGAAAAGTTTTTGTTAAGAATAAGGATGTTCTTTTAAATATAATTTGTACATGCGTAAACTAAAATCACATTGACATGTATTTGATTTTTTGAGGTACTTTATATCAGGATAAGAAAAAGGTTATATATTGCATATCTCTTATAGAAATATTAGATAATAAATAAATGTAAAAGAAAACATTCTCTAAAAAAATCACCTATCATGCCCCAGCTGGTTTTGCTCAGTGGATAGAGCGTTGGACTGAAGGGTCCCAGGTTTGATTCCCGGTCAGGGCTCATGCCTGGGTTGCGGGCTTAGCCCTCAGTATGGGGTATATAGGAGGCAGCTGATCAGTGATTCTCTCTCATTATTGATGTTTCTATCTCTCTCTCCCTCTCTGAATCAATAAAAATATGTTTTTAAAAAATCACCCATCACTTATAATTACACTACCCAAACTCAACTATAGTATGCATGGTATTTTAGGCTATTTCCTTGAGTCTTAGTGTATTAATCTTTACATGAAGACATTATTTCCACAAACATTATTGGGCATCTACTTTGTGCCAGACATTGCTCAAGACCTAGGCATTGAGCCTACAGAATGTACAATACACAAGGCTCCTATTCTTTATTAACCCCCCCTCCCCCTTTCTCTTCAGTACAAAAATGTGGGAAACCACCTATTGTCTTCATTAGCAGAGAGGTGTGGACAAGGAGCCTGGAATGCTGGTGACCCTTGAGCCCTGGCAAAGGTCAGAGCTATGTACCCACTGTTTAGTGGAGACAATGGTAGCTGAAGCAACTTCCCCACCAGATAGTCATGTGAATCCTTACTGATAAGATAGGCTGTCTGTTACTGGAAATTGCCTGCCTAAGGGCTATAGGTGTATCCCAAATTGATGAATAAAAGGGCAAGGCCTGAGCCCAGGCAGAGTCCTTCTTCTTGGGTTGGGCTCCCGCCTGGCCCCCCAATTTCCAAATTATTATTTCTTGTCTCATCTCTTTCATTTGCATGTGGCCCCTTCTCCAGATCCCGAACCCTGAACCACGCGGATGTGGGACATTCACACAAAAAGACATGACTGTAAACATAATAACATATAGTAGAGTATCTCTGTTTTTCATATGACATTAATTGTTTTTTAAATAAAAAAGGATATTCAGTAGAAAGTCCTTGATTCCTATCTTTCTGCCACCCAAAGTTTCCTTGGTGCAGAGGCAACCAATATACTCTGTGATATTTAATCAACTTTTTATGACAAACTCTAAAACATATTACTAGATGTCAAATATGTAGTCTGTTATCTTTTTTTAATTTATTGGGGTGACATTGGTTAATAGGATCATAAGGTTTCAAGTATATATTTCTGTGATACATGACCTGTATATTGCATTGTGTTCCCACCACCGAAAGTTAAATCATCTTCATTCACCATATATTTGGTCCCCTTTACCAACCTCCTCCCCCCACACACCACTTTCCCTCTAGTAATGACCATACTATTTGCCATGTCTCTTTATTTCTTAGAAAATACTTTGAGTATTTTCCTATCTTTTAATAATTCCTATGATCTGTTATTGTCCATTGAATGTTCAAACCATAATGGACTATTCTTCTATCATTAGAGATTCAGATTCTAACATAGTATTTTTACCAATGTAATGACTAAAATGTTTACATCTTTTATTAATCGCATTTCTGATCATTAAAATATGCTCATTTTAGGAAATCTGAAAAAAAATGATTAAATAAAACAAAATGGTAACTCATCCTATCATCAACAAATATTCATTGTTCATAACTTGATGAGAGTCCAACCTCAATTGTAAACAAACTTGCCATAATGCCTTTTACTATGTTTACATCCTATAACTTTAAATTTGTATCTAACACATATCTATTTCTGCATTGGATTGTAAAAAAGAAAGCCAGTGGTTTTAAATGCCTATTTTAATTTAATAGCTCCTAAACTTGTTAGAGGAGAAACCAAGATGGCGGCATAGGTAAACACCGGAAATTGCTGCCTCACACAACCACTTCAAAAATACAACTAAAAGACAAAATGGACATCATCCAGAACCACAGGAAGGCTGGCTGAGTGGAAATTCTACAACTAGAAGGAAAGAGAAAAGCACACTGAGACTCAGAGGAGGTGCGGAAGTAAAGTGCAGAGGTACGGAGGCGC
>NW_005354829.1:2982453-2991419 GCF_000412655.1 Myotis brandtii
AATCTGATGAACAGAATAAACTGGTGAATATAATAGAATCAGGGGCATAGAAAGGGAATGGACTGACAATTCTCGGGGGGAAAGGGGGTGTGGAGGGTGTGGGAAGAGACTAGACAAAAATCGTGCACCTATGGATGAGGACAGTGGGGGGGTGGGTAAGGGCAGAAGGTGGGGTGGGAACCAGGTGGAGGGGAACTTTGGGTGGAAAAAAGAGGAACAACTGTAATAATCAACAATAAGATTAATAAAAAAAAAAAAGGAAAAAAAACTTGTTAGATTTTGCTATTGATTTTTTTTTCATTTTCTTTATTTGCAGTCCTGTTACTGTGGATATTCAAGGAGCACTGGGGAGTCTCCTTAATTGGCCAAGAAGATGTAGAGGGAGGTTCCTCCACTGAGCACACCAAAAACTAGAAAGATGAATAAGCAGGAGCCCAGCATGCCAAAAGCTAGTAAGATAATTTGATAGAAAAAAAAAAAAGCCCTTTTCTTCCTATTTGTATAAGAACCCAGGCTTGAGCAGGAAGGCGGAATGGTCTTTGAGATGGGAATCCACCATTCTCCCAATTTGCAGCACCTGAATAGTTCTCTTCCATTTTGCATCAGCACCTGTCTCACAGTTTTTGTTTGTTTGTTTTGTTTTGTGACAGGCAGCTGAACCTACATTTTAAATTACTTATTAGCCAAGGCCAGTTCCTTCTTTCTACATGTGTGTATGTGTACAAATACATATATTCTTTTAGAGCTATGTTTTTGCCATTTTGTATAGATTCCATCAACTAGTATATTGAACCATGACCTGGTAATAAATATCATTCTTTGTTAATGGCTTATTTCTAAGTGTTTAGATAATATATTGTGGTGGTATACTGACATATGAACTCACATATTTTATGTTGCTCCACTGTCAACATAAAGTATAATTTAGATTTTCCTTTAGAATTTTGGATATATGACATTACAACTATGTGTACAAAATCATTTTAATTTATTTACATAGACCATAAACAACACTTACCTATTATCTGTGTCTCTACCTATATGCTCTGCCATCCCTGCTGTTAAATGAATTTGTGCTCCTCTTATTGCCAGTCACCTATAGTCATGCAATCGATCCAATTACTTCTCAGTTTTGCAGAGATGTTTCTTCATAAATACTCCTTTCCTCCTGTATCACCAAATCACTCGATTATTTCTATCAATGTACAAAAGCTAAAATATAATCCTTCCTTAGAAATAATCCATCTACCCGACACGTCTCTACTTCCCTTTATAGCAAAACCTCCTGAGACTTGTTAATGCAAATTATATTAACTTCATATCTTTTTATATTTTCCTTGGGCCTTTTTCAAACAGGAACTTTTTCTTATTGCTTCAGTAAATAACTTTTCTTAAAAGGCCACTGATGACATCCATGTTGCAGCTTAACTGGTCATTTCTTAGAAAGTAAATGACTTGAGTTATCTACTGCGCTAGATGTAGTTGGTCAACACTTTTTATTGAAAGATTGCTTTCACTTATTTTTAAAGGTTCTACCATCTTTTGGTTCTGTATTTACATATTTGGTAACTTATTCTCAGCCTCCCTGCTGATTTCTTCTTATCTTCTAAACCTTTACATTTTTATATGTTCCAGGCCTCAGTCCATGGACATATTCTTTTTATAGCTATTTTTATTATCTAAGTTATTTTTATTCATTTAATATTCTAAGAATATATATGTGATAATTAACACTGAGTGTATGTCCCCAAATAAGATTTATTCCAAGAACTTGAAATTTGTGTGTTTAACTGGCTACTGAAATCTCCACTTGGATGAATAACTGGTTTCTCAGGATTGGGTTTCCAAAAGCAAATTCCTTGATCCTACTTTTGGGCTCTTTTTTCCATTAGGATCACCACCAAGCCCATTTACCCAGGCCAATAGCTTTGGTTCCTTTTTCTCTTAGAATAACCATTCCATTGTTAAATCATGTAATTTCTATCTTCAACATATATACAGAGAACTAATAAGAAAGTATGCCAAGGTTATAAGATATAAGATTAACATACAAAAGGTAATTACTTTCCTATATACTAGTAATAAATAATTCAAATTTGAAATAAAAATATATAATTAAGACTAGCACAAAAATATGAAATACTTAGTCATATACCTAACAAAATACATATAGAATCTGTCAGTGGAAAATATAATAAAATAAAGATCTAGATAAGTAGAGAAATTTTCCAGGGTCAAAAATTGGAAGATTCAATCTTGTTAGGATGCCAGTTTGTAGCAGTTGATCTATAGATTAAATACAATCCACATCAAAATCCAAGAACCCTTTTTTGTAGATATTGACACACTCTTTCTAAAGTTTACATAGAAAGATCAAAGACTTAGAATAACCAACACCGATTGTGAAAAAAAGAACAAAGTTGGCAGATTTATGACATCAATATCAAGACTTACTGTAGAGCAACCAGTTATCAAAACAAATCAGAATAGACAGATCAGTGGAGCATAATAGATATATGATATGAAGAGACCCACACACTTATAGTCAAATGATCTTTGATGAAGGAGTAAATAAGCTAGTTAGAGAAAGACAAGTACGAAATGATTTCACTCAGATGTGGAATCTAATGAACAAAATGAATTAATAAGCAAAGTAGAAACAGACTCATAGATAGAAAACAGGCTGACAGCTGTCAGGGGGTGGGGATTGGGAGGGGGGGAGGTGGGAGGGTTGAGCAAAAAAAAACAACTACTCATGGACATGGATAGCAGCATGCTGATTTTTAGGAGGGTTGGTAAGAGGAAGGGGGCTAGAGGAAGGTATGGGGAGATAAATAGTAATGGAAGGAGATGATTTGGGGTGGTATGGTGTACAAATGATGTGTTGTGTGTTTGTGTACCTGAAACTTGTATAATTTTGTTAACCAGTGACACCCAAATAAATTCTATAAAAAGGAGAAAAAAAAATAGATATGCTCAACAGCATTTGTTATCAGGGAGTTGAAAATTAAAACAGCAATGAGATACCACTAACATACCTGTTAGAATGGCTAAAACCAAAAAGCTAACAATACCCTAATTTTAAAAAAGCTAACATTACCAAATACTGGCAAAAATGCAGAATTCCAGAAGCTGTCATTAATTGCTGTTTGGAATACAGAGTCAAACAGCCGCTTGGCGATTTTTTTAATGCTAATGATAGCCTTCCCTTATGATGCAGCAATCATACTCCTATGTATTTAACCAACTGCTTTGAAAAGTAATGTCCCCCAAATTGCACATGGCTGTATATAGCAGCTTTGCTCTTAATCATCAAAAACTGGATGTGACCAAGATGGTTTATTAAATTTATGTACTATGTGAAATTTAAATTCATAGAGGACTTAAGCCTGAAGGGTTAAGCTTACTAAGGATCTTTTTAAAAATATATATATTTTATTGATTTCAGAGAGAAAGGAAGAGGGAGAAAGAGATAGAAACATCGATGATGAGAGAGAATCATTGATTGGCTGCCTCCTGCATGCCCCACACTGGGGATCTAGCCCGCAACCCGGGCATATGCCCTGACCTGGAACCAAACCCTTACTTCCTGGTTCATAGTTTGACACTCAACCATTGAGCCACGCCAGTAGGATAAGCTTAGTAAGGATCTTAACTTACAAGTCAGGGTTTTGTTTGGTACTTGCTGGTAAAGCGTTGTCTTTTTGGAATTTTGTCTCTGACCTCATTCCTGTAGCTGAGACTTCAATTCATAGCCACGCACTGCCCAAGTGCTGGGCTATCTGTTAGCTTCCTGTTTAGACTTCTGAATATTATATTAATTACCTCCTACACCCACAGCTTTAGCCTATGTTTGGATTCTTCATCATCTGCCTGATGTTAGTATGTCTATATACATTTAATGTCAACATGCTTCTGGAAATGTTTATGATACTGCTTAGCAAGCTTCAGTTCTCTCAGCAATGGCATTTTAAAAAATCTTTATTGTTGAAAGTATTACATATGTCCCATTATTTTCCCCATTGACCCCTTCTAGCTCACCCCTGCTCCTCATCCATGCCTTCACCACAGTTATTTGTGTCCATGGGTTATGCATAAATGCATATAAGTTCTTTGGTTAATTTCTCCCAGTTATAGAAATGTACAATATAAACTTTTCTTTGTTAGTTTAATATTAAATTCAGAAAGGTTCATGAGTTAGCCAGTGTAATTTATGAATAATTATGGTATTGTTCTGCTGAAAAAATATTCTAATTTTCAAGCAATTGATATGCAGACACTTTTTGTAAAATAATAACTTTATAATTTGGAAAGTGCCTATTTGGTTACATTGTAGTCCTCCATTCAATAATTTAATAAAAAAGTTTCTTCCAGGCTGTGTTCATAGATTATATAATTACTAGAGGCCTGATGCATGAAAATTTGTGCACTCGGGGTGGGGAGGGGTCCCTCAGCCTGGCCTGCACCTTCTCGCAGTCTGGGACCCCTTGGGGGATGTTCACCTGCTGGTTTAGGCCTGCTCCCCAGGGGATTGGGCCTAATCTGGCAATCAGACATCCCTCTGTCAGCCTGGGAGCTTTGGGGGATGTCTGACTGATGGCTTAGGCCCAGAGTGGGCCTAAGCCATCAGTTGGATTATCCTTAGCACTGCTGAGGAGGTGGGAGAGGCCCCCTCCACCACCGCTGCGCTCGCAGCCTTTAGCCTAGCTTGTGCCTGAGTGGAGCTCTCCCTGTGGGAGCGTACTGACCACCAGGGGGCAGCTCCTGTGTTGAGCATCTGCCCTCTGGTGGTCAGTGTGCATCATAGTGACCGGTCCTTCCTGGTTCCACCATTAGGGTCAATTTGCATATTACTCTTTTATTATATAGGACTAGAGGACTGGTGTCCGAGATTCATGCAGTCGAGGGGAGAGCCCCTCAGCCCAGCCTGCATTCTCTCACAGCCTGGGAGCCCTCAGGAGATATCCAACTGACAGCTTAGGCTTAGGGAGTGGGCCTAAGCTGTCAGTCGGACATCCTTAGGCTCCAGCCACTGCTGCTGTGTTCGCCATGACTTCGGGCTGAGCGGCGCTCCCCCTGTGGGAGTGCACTGACCACCAGGGGGCAGCTCCTGCATTGAGCGTCTGCCTCCTGGTGGTCAGTGCTCATCATAGCGACTGGTTGTTCCACTGTTTAGTTGATTTGCATATTAGCATTTTATTATATAGGATTTCCAATATTTTATGTCTAATCATTATGATACCTTATTTTTATGAAATTTAATCTTCCAATTTTTGACATGTATTATTATATATAATGTATTTGTGCATTCCTCAAATGAAAAGCATAGTTTAAAAACTTGCAATGCAGTTCTTATTTCTTTAGGACATAATTAAATCATTTATAAAATTATGATAAATTAGTCATTAATACTTACAACATAACAGAATTTTTGTGATTTAAACTATATGAATATTGCTAGAAGAGTCTGGAATGGCTCTTAAAGCAATGTTTTTTTCATTAAACAAATGAAGAATACATCAAAACATAAAACCATATTCTTCAAAAGATTTGTTGAGAAACACAAAATGGGGGGAAAATGTAACCAAATATTTTTTCCATTAATTTTTAATATTTGTCCCAATTCTTGGCCCCAAATAAATGTTTTATGAGTTAATGAGTAAATTAACAAATTGGATAAGGCCCTAACTTTTCCTTTAATGGCTGTTGCATTAAATTGAAACTGGTGACTTTATTATCAATCATCATCACCTTCATCTTTATCTTAATATCCCTAACCCTCCTGAAACTCTAAGTCTTAGACACTCACTTTTTATAGTTGATTTTGCAAGTAAATCACAGAGTTTCTAAAGCACAACCATGTCAGTGTAGGTCACTGCATAAAAGTACGTTGTGAAGAACAGGAGTGCTGTGAAAGTGGTCTTGGCAATTCAGTGAAAGCACTTTGGTGAGTGAATCACTCAGCCCAGTGAAAAATTCCCGGAGATTTCCACTGACTCGGTCCTTGCTAATTCTCTGTCCAATGGTCCAGTGTGTACAACTAAATTCTATGGTACGAGACTCAGAATGCAACCTGGATGTGTCTCTGTGAGTCTATCATAAAAGTTAAATATAAGATTTTTAAATAGTATTTTTTCATAACATGGTGAAATTAGTTTTAAAATTTTAGTATTTAAAAATAGACATACATGGAAAACTTCCCATAATCTAGAAAATAATTTGGTGTTGATTATCAGGACACTTCAAATTATATGCTATTGATCTTGCCTAATTACTTTATGTCTCTGAGCCTGAGATAGTTCGTAATAAAGCATTAGAATGTTAATTCCTTTAAGGCTTTTTAAAATTTTGAAATAGTTTAGCAACACAGTGCAATGTAACTTCTCATTTTCCCTTCTATTTTGTTTTCTTTTTTGTACTTTAAATATTATCTTATACATTGCAGGAATCCAAATTTTATTGTGCCTTAATTTTAAAGAATGCATTGCAATAAAAATAAAATAACTGATTGCATTCATTGCATTATTAATTAGTTAGTAATTCTCTTGATTCCCAAGAATATGTAGAATTTATAATGACTGAATTTTAGGTGTTTTTGAAACTAAGAAGAAATGTTACTTTTTCTGAGGCAGCTTGGCTCTGTATATGGAGCAGTTTGGAATATTTAAACAAACATGTTTTGATAAACAATTTTGGCATTTTTTATGACTATCCTATATCAGATCTTGGAAATTACGACCAACATTTATAACATATACACCTAGAAGCGCAGGAAAATTTCTACTCATTTCTTTTGTACAGTGCTGAATTTCAAACATAGCAAAATGACCAGCATTTTGTATACTAGATATTTTCAAACATACTAGATATTTTCAAACATAACAAAGCTGATTAGCATGTATACTAGAAAATATCTTTTGGCACTCAACATTAATTTATAGCCCAGCTTCATTGGTGGGTTTGAAAATAAAGGATTGGGATTAGAAATGTCTTTTCTCTCTATAACCTTTGATGATCCACACACTACTGAGGTCACTGCTGTTTTAGAGGTTTTGATTCCAAAGGAAAAAAACATATATACAAGGGTATCCAACAGTGGTGTCTGAGAAACAGGCATTGAGACTGTTGCCAACAGGCATAGAAGGAATTACAGTATTGGCTAAAATAACTGATCCTGATTAGCAGGAGAAATTAGTACTTTGTTACTCAGTAAAACAAAGTATGTGTGAAGCCCAGGGGATCAGCTGGATTGCCTCCTAGTACTTTTGTATTAGTGGTCAAATTTAGTGGAAAATTATGATAAACAGGCAGAAATACTAATACCTTCAAAATGGAAAGTTTGGGTCATGCCTAAGTTAAAGAATCTCAGCAGGGGAGAATCAGGCTGAGGAGCATATAATGAGTTATGGAGAAGAAAGTTATAATTTCTCACTAGGGCTTCATTACCAGTTGCATATAAACATATATGTATATTAACTACTATGCTTTACTTCTCCTCTATCTTTTAAGTGTTATATTTTCATATTATTTTTATAAGGTGTGTTGCTGGTGGGTGTCAAGAAGGCTTTCACATGGAATAGATGATCATGGCTAATGGATTTGGGTTTCAAGGTTTTAGGAAGAAAGTGAAAACACAGTTGCATTATATGAGGTGAGAGTGGTTTTTTCTTGCTAATGTTTAAAATGAGAGAATCATAGATTGCAATAGTTAGTAGAAATAGTAGAGCCAGAAAGGAATAGTTGATGCTTGCAGTTACTGCCGGGGTTCTTGTTCCGGCATTAGGAAGGGTTCAGGAATCTGGAGAAGGCTGTGCATAGATTAAATAGGAGTCCAGAGACAAAGATAATTTTGAAATGCATTTGGGGGCCAGAGGAGCCTAGTTTAAAGGAAACTAAGATCTAAGTTCTCCTTGTCTCAGGACCCCATGCTTTTTATTAACACAATTTGTCCTGAGGCGAGGCAGAGATACACACTTCAAAGGGTCAGGTTTTCATACAGTGTCCATTTCAGAATGGGGAGAATTAGCCTACGGCTATTCAGGTGTTTGGCCAGTAGGAGGCAATAGCATGTAGATTAAGATGCCCTTTAGCTGTCTGGCAGCCAACAATCAGCCCTTTTCAGGTTTGGGGAAATGCCATCAGCCATTCCCAGATTCAGTCCTGCTGTCATGCTGGAATTGGTTTCCGGCAGTTACAATGGCATCGATTTCTACTGTGTTTTTCAGTTGTTTCTGTGTTTCATTTACCTCTTTTTGTAAGGACTTGGGTTGCTAAAGTCACATATCCATGCTTCTCTTACTCCCTTGCTCTTGTGTTCTGGGTGATTTTACTATGGAAATAAATGAAGGCCAAGCAAATGGGAAAAATCAGTCTTTTTACTCTGAGCTTGCTGTTACTGTCACTTGCTTCTCAAGTGTTTCAGGAGGATTTACGGATAAGATAAAGATGAAGGTGATGATGATGATTGATAATATTAGTATCAAAATCAAGCAGAGAAGTGGGAATGCTGTATAGTGAAGGAAAGGGAAGACTTCAGGTTTGCTCTACTAGGAGACTGTTGGCACAGAGAGGCAGAGTTGGGGTAACTAGAAGCAGGGCATCCTATGTGATTGGTTAGAGGTGCATACTTGGCTTTCTCTTGTTAGTTCTAAATTGGGAATGGGGACAAAAATTAGGGAAGCTGTCAGTTATTAATCAAGTCATGGCCATTTGAGCAGATTTTTATAGAAGTTATTGTTTAACTTCCTTGACTGTTCCAGAGATACCAGTTTGACTTCCTACAAATCTGACTTACAGCAGGCTGACTCTGGGATGATATTATAGACTAGAGGACCGGTACACAAAAATTTGTGCACTCGGGGGGGTCCCTCAGCCCGGCCTGTGCCCTCTCACAGTCTGGGACCCCTCGGGGGATGTCCACCTGCTGGCTTAGGCCCGCTCCCTGGGGGATTGGGCCTAAGCTGGCA
>NW_005354829.1:2992178-2999081 GCF_000412655.1 Myotis brandtii
GGGCTGATGGCTGTTTGCAGGCTGGCCACAGCCCCTAGCCACCCAAGCTCCCAGTGGAGGCTGGGTGGAAGCAGATATCTGGGATTTATTTAGCATCTATAATTGAAACTTTGTTGCCTTGAGCGGAGGCCACAGCCGGCCAGGCCAGGCGGGAAACTTGGCTTCCTCCATCGCTGGGGCAACCAAGCCTCCTGCTTGCTCCAGCTCTGTGGCTGCTGGCCGCCATCTTGGTTGGGTTAATTTGCATATATTTGCTCTGATTGGCTGGTCCGCGTGGCTTGGGCATAGCGGAGGTGGGGTGAATTTGCATGTTTCTCTTTTATTAGATTAGATAAAGGGTTGGATTCCAGGCAGGTTGCTGCAGGTTATGGATTATAGTTCTGCTATTATGGTCTGGATTTTTTTTGTATATTCTATTCATATGGTCTGGATTTTGTTTTTATATTTAGTCTCTCACTACAAATTAAGTATATTTGTACAAGTTTTTAAAGACAGAAAGTAGAGGCCATTTTCCTAGTGGCTGAAGAGTGGACTTTCTCAGATATACTAGTAAATTTTTGCCATGGTCAGGTACTAGCCCTACTATGCTATCACCAGCTTCATGGTGTACAGCAGCTGTGATGTAAGTAGCTGGCAGGGCTACACACTTGTGATCTCTTTATAACAGCCACAGATTCTGGCATTTAGATCACAAATTTGAGCATGCACCATATGGGAAAAAATAAAATGTATTTTAAAAGTAATAACTGAAGGCAGTACAAATACAAAGAGAAAATTTACAAAAAAAAAAATATATATATATATTTTAGAGGCCTGTTGCACGAAAAGATTCGTGCAATAGGCCTTCCCTTCCCTGGCTGCCTGCTCCGGTTTTCCTTCGGCACCGGGGACCCAGGCCTTCGCTCCAGCCAGAGCCGCCTTCCATCCTCCGTCTTCGCAGCCCCAGCCGGAGCCGCCTTCCGTCTTCCATCTTCCATCTTCCATCTTCACGGCTCCGGCTCACCTTCAGTCTTCGCTCTGCTGCTTGGAGCCTATGTATGCAAAATAACCGCCATCTTTGTTGGCGCTTAATTTGCATATTGCGCTGATTAGCCAATGGGAGGCGTAGCAAAGGTACAGTCAATTACCCTGTTTGTCTATTATTAGATAGGACTAGAGGCCCGGTGCACAAAAATTTGTGCACTCGGGGAAGGGGGTCCCTCAGCCCAGCCTGCGCCCTCTCATAGTCTGGGGGCCCTCGGGGGGTGGCTGACTGATGGCTTAAGCACCGTGTGGTTATAGAAAGAAGTAGCCTAAAGAGTTTCACTAACCTTATATTTTAGGTTAATCATCAAGAGGAATTTAGAAAAACTAAATATTAGGCCAAAATCCTACAAAATAACTTTTTGTAAAATAATGATTCACAGATAAATTTTCTTGTGTCAAAATACACACACACACAAATATATATTATATAGTGTACATATGTACAAATAATGTAGCTCTCTATGTAACGTTTTATGTAAAACATATTACTTATATCAATATCTATATATCTGTTACATGTAATATTCATATGTAGGTTTTGATTTATGTATTATATACATCAATACCATATATACAGAGAGAGCTATGCAATTATTATTCATCATTTGTCAACAGTTTCACTTTCTTTTGGTTTATGAGAAAGCATTGAGGGCAGGAACATGATGAGATCTTAATGCTCTTTACAGTGGAATCATTTGTACTCCTCTCATCCACCTGAGTGAGCCTGGCTCTAACCAAGAAGGTGTCCTTCTCTACCAACTCTGTCCCCTCCTTTCCAACTCTCTCCTGCATATCAGATTCATTAAGAGAACAGATGTGCTATTATCCTATATAGAGGGGATAATATCTATGAGCTACCAATATTTGTATCTGTCATAAAAAATAGAAATCATTTTTTCCAAGAGTATCTCAGATTTAACATCCTTCTAATGAGAGTGAGTATGGAATTCAGAATCTCAGTGGGACAATTTTAAGAGTGAAAGTTGTATTACAAATAATCATACCCAGACAAACTGTTTACGACATTCTGCAATGGCGATCAACAACATCCCTATATGCTTCCTAGCAATGTGTTAACATGCTGTTATATGCAAGGTGCACTTCTCGGCCGTGTGACCTGTGCAGTCTCACAGGTCACCACTCTCAGAGGAGGCTTCTTTAATTCTCTGCTCTTGCTGTCGTGAAATTCTTAATAATTTTTAACATGGGACCCCACATTTTTGTTTTGTACTGGATCTTGACCATTATGTAGACAGTCCTAGATAGAGGATTTTAAAATTATATTATTATTGTGTATTTCATAAGGAAACTCAGCTATCCACTTCCCATTTTCTCCATCAGCAAACAAGTTGCACCCTTCCAAAGCAAAGCATTCATCGGCATTGTGTGTTATTCATGTAGTCATCCTAAAAATAAGTTGTGGTTTTCTAAGCAAGTACATTAGTTACATAGAACATTCCTTTTTGCTTCTATGTACTAGTCACTTATTTTCTTCTTATCCTATTATTCACTAATTTATTTTTTATTACTCAAAAATTCCTTTAGAAATATATATTTTTAAATCATATACTAACAATCCTTACATCACACCTTTCCAATATGCAAAAAATGTAGATACCATAGTTTACTTAAATAATACCAGTTCCCCAACAATCCTGTTCAAATTTTCGTTACCATGATTTGTTCACTGTGAAAATCTGAATAATGCACAAGCCTCACATTTAGCATTTCAGTCCACAAATCCCTACAAAAATAGCTGACACGTTAATTACATTACTTCTTTGAAAGTCTGTCAGTGATTGGTTGCTGCACATTTGTTATTCAATTCACACACAGACCAAAGCATGTAGTTGTGTTGCCTCCTTGTCTCACAGTAAGACCCATGCAATATTATACTAAAATGGATAATTGAAAGATAGACTTGGCTGACAAAAAGTGCAGACAAAAAAACCAGAAAAGCGATTAATGAAGAGTAATTCAAAGGAAGCTGATGGAGTTAGAGAAGAAGTAGCTGACTTTGGGAATGTTAAGATTGCCAACATTGGAGAAATTTTAGATACGCAACCAAAGAAACTTAGTGGAGATGAACTTATTGACCTGAGTTTTCCCACTGATTATTAAGATCTCCTTGAATGGTTTCAACTTCTATTATTTTTATGGTTCTCAACTGCCTGAAAGGAGCACATATCATTCAGGGATTTAAATTGTAACTTGCATCAAGAAAGGGGCGTTGTCAAATTTATTAACATAGCCTGTGGTCCTTAGAACAGTGCCTGGAAAATTATGGTCACTAAATAAAATTTGCTTATTGAATAAATGAAGACAGTAGAGTAGGAAACTAAACTACATGTTTTATCAGAGATATTTAACCCAAAAAGATCACAAAAGGAGCAGTTGAAAAACAGGGAAGAAATTGTGACAATTTTTAAAAACCAAAGATGCTCAGAACATCAATAGAAAGGATGCAAAAAAAATATTGCAGGAAATCTATAAAACACTTAAAAAAAAAAGAACATATAATAAAATGGAAGATTAATCTGGAAAGTTTAATGATTTCCTACTTAAAATTCCCCCAAAATAGCAATAGAGGAAATGGACTGGGAAAAAATAATCAAAGAAACAATTGTGTAAAATTTCTCAGAGCTAAGGAAAAATATACATTGTCATTGAAGGGCTCAACCAGTGATGAAGTAGATTGGCAATCTTCTCTTCCCAATAAATCAATTGCAGCTACAGATATGCTTGTGAGGTTTTGAGTCACCAATATAAGCCTTGAAAAATTCTATAGGGAAAAGGAAAAACAAACATGTTAACCCAAGAATGCAACTGTCACTGAAGAGTTATCAGACCTTTCATCACCAGGATGATATGCCAGGAGGTAATAAATCTGTTTTCATACTTCTAAGGAAGTTGTTTTAAAATGAGAATTCTTTATCTAGTTCAATTGTCAATCAGTTGAAATAACAAAATATTGTTCCTTTTTCCTCAGAAGATTGATTTATATATCTTTTGAATAAGACATATATATATCTATATCTCCTATCTAATAAAGAGGGAATATGCTAATTGACCCTCACGCCATTGCAAAGATGGTGGCAACTGCATACAATAAGGAGGGAATATGCTAATTGACTGCCACACCCTCAAAAATGGCGGGGCCCACAGCCACAAGATGGCCAGCATGGGAGGGCAATTGTGGGCAATCAGGCCAGCAGGGGAGGGCAGTTGGGGGCGACCAGGCTTGCAGTAGAGGGCAGTTGGGGGGACTGGGCCGGCAGGGGAAGGCAGTTGGGGATGACCGGGCTGGCAGGGGAGGGCAGTTGGGGGTGACCGAGCCAGCAGGGGAGGGCAGTTGGGGGTGATTGGTCTGGCAGGGGAGTAGTTAGGCGTCGATCAGGCTGGCAGGGGAGTGGTTAGGGGGTGATCAGGCTGGCAGGCAGAAGCGGTTAGGGGCAATCAGTCAGGCAGGCAGGCGAGCATTTGGGAGCCAGCAGTCGTGGATTGTGAGAGGGGTGTCCGACTGCCGGTTTAGACCCGATCCACAGGGATCGGGTCTAAACCGGCAGTCAGACATCCCTGAGGGGTCCCAGATTGGAGAGGGTGAAGGCTGGGCTGAAGGACACCCCTCCCCCCCTTCCCGGTGCACAAATTTCGTGCACCGGGCCTCCAGTATGTATATGTGTGTGTATATATATATATATGGAGAGGAGACTATAGGTTTTTTAAAATGTCAGAAGTTACTCAAGAGTGCAAAGAAAAATTAGTCAGTATAGTAACTACACTGTGGATCAGAGAACATAGTGAGGATGGGAAGCTGAAAATAGAGTGCTTGGGAGGGATACAAAGTTAAAGTGATTTATGCAATAAAGAATAAGGTTAAAAGTATGTCTCTGCAGTAAAATATAGTGTACTGACAAGGAGAAACGGAAGACATTTCAATCTTTAAAATTGTAATGAGGTTTCCCTCTAATTATTTTCAACACTGGTTGATATTTATGGGTAGTTACGCTAGTTTTATTAATGAAGGCTTGTAGATTTCAGTTGAATTCAACTGTTAGCATGTTTTGAAATAATTTAACTATAATATAATTTTAACTTTTTAAACTTTTGGTGTAAGCTATTGACATTCAATAGATGTCCATCTCTTTTGTTTATACTCTCATGTTGGTGGAGCACATACTCCAATTTATTTTGAGAAGGACATTGATGTAATCTTTTTGAGACACAACATGTCTGAGCATGTTTTAAATGATATTTGCATTTGATTATAATGTGATAAAATTTTAGTTTAGACATAATTTTTCTCACATTTTACAACATTCCATTTTCTGCTAGATTCTAGTGTGACTTTTAAGAAATTAAGTTCAATTTTGATTGGGTAATTGTTAATATGAGGTCTTTCCCCCTCTTTCCCAATGATCTTGTTGTCTCTTATTTTCTCAAAATTCACGAATACATTACCTTAAAATCTTTTTTCATATCGTTGTATCTTTGTTGTTTTTGTTTTTAAGCATCATGCAAGTGTACACATACTTTTATGTACTGAACTTGGTATTTTCACTCCATTGTGCTTGTGAATGTAGCTCAAAGAAGTCCATTAATTTAATATGTTCAATGTTCTTAATCCATTCTCCTATTGAAATATATTTCTTTATCTTTTATGTATTTGCAGTTCTTTAACCTTTCTTGATTAACCAACTTTATTGTATCTATTTCATAACAAAATGGTTTCTACTTTAATTTACTTTATATTATCTTAAACATCTTTAATTTATATTAATACATTTTATCTGTTCCTCTTTGTGCTAATTATCAATTTATTGTCTCTGAGCTCTAAATTTTCTCTGTATTACTTACTCTGTGATAATGGACTTGACTAAGCATTTCCTCTCTCTAGTAAGCCTCTTATACTTTGTCAGTAGAGGGCATTGAAGGGACATTGCTGATGAAACAGGGCTTTTGGTTCAATTCCTGTTTTGGTTTTTCTTGCTCTTATTACATCAGTTCATGTGTGGGACATCAAGTAGTGTTCTGTGAACAGACTCTAGTTACTATGGCCCTCTTGCCTATTATACTGCAAGTTATAATTACTTGCCAATTTTAATGTCCACTTTCAACACAGACATCTTGCACTCCAGGCCTCTTACCACAGTGTTTATACTCTCTGTATGCCTGCCAAACTGTCTTGACTCACCCACAATCCAAATGGTTGTTTTCTTTTAGTTTGGTGACTGTCGGCCAGCTCTGGCCCCAGAAACCCAGGAAGCTTATCAGCCATCTCATGGGCTGTAACTCGCAGCCTGGTGCAGATCTATTGTCGCACATTTGTTCTTTTTTGGGTGCTCTGCTTCAGCTCTGGGCCCTTAATAGGTATCTGCCTATCTTTATACTGACTCTCCTACTCTGCAGATTATTATTTACTAGAGGCCCGGTGCACAAAAATTTGTCATCTTTATACTGACTCTCCTACTCTGCAGATTATAATTTATATTAAATTTTCCATGTTTAAATTATTGTGTTGGTCTCTATCCTAATTGAAGCCAGACTGATAAGTTTCATTTTTACATTAGAGAATGGGGTTTGCAAGATTATATTCAACTAGAGGCCCGGTGCATGAAATTCGTGCCTGGCGGGGGTGGGGGGTTGCCTCAGCCCAGCCTGCACTCTCTGTAATCCGGGACCCCTTGGGAGATGTCTGATTGCCGGTTTAGGCCCAATCCCCAAGGATCGGGCCTAAACCGGCAGTTGGACATCCCTCTCACAATCCTGGACCGCTAGCTCCTAATTGCTCACCTGCCTGCTTGCCTTATCGTCCCTAACTTCCCATCCCTGCCGGCCTGATCGCTCCTCACTGCCTCTGCATGCCAGCCTGATTGC
>NW_005354829.1:2999766-3000910 GCF_000412655.1 Myotis brandtii
ACCCCACGCAGCCTGCTGTTCAGTCATTTGGTCGTCCCTCACTAACCCCCCTGCTGGCCTGGTCATAGGCAGCCGTCTTGTGAGGGTGTGAGGGTTAATTTGCATATTACCTCTTTATTACACAGGATAATGTTAAAACCTACCAACTTTAAATAATTGATCTGACAGCAAGTATTGAATAGATGCCTTTAGCAGCTGTTCATGGTATTTCTGTTATAGTAGGTAAATTCACCAAAAGATTGAGCTTTTCAAATCCTAGGCGTTCCTATAAGTTAACAGAAAGTTACACTAACACTACCAATAGTGACATTCCTGATAGATGATCATAAATGAAGAAAGATACAGTAATGATTGCCATGCCAATTCCCAGGCATAACATACCTACTAAATATAAAGTGTGTCCCAAAATTCACGCAAGAAGTAATTTTTTTACATTAGAGAATGGGGTTTGCAAGATTATATTCAACTAGAGGCCCGGTGCATGAAATTCGTGCCTGGCGGGGGTGGGGGGTTGCCTCAGCCCAGCCTGCACTCTCTGTAATCCGGGACCCCTTGGGAGATGTCTGATTGCCGGTTTAGGCCCAATCCCCAAGGATCGGGCCTAAACCGGCAGTTGGACATCCCTCTCACAATCCTGGACCGCTAGCTCCTAATTGCTCACCTGCCTGCTTGCCTTATCGTCCCTAACTTCCCATCCCTGCCGGCCTGATCGCTCCTCACTGCCTCTGCATGCAAGGACATCCCTCTCACAATCCTGGACCGCTAGCTCCTAATTGCTCACCTGCCTGCTTGCCTTATCGTCCCTAACTTCCCATCCCTGCCGGCCTGATCGCTCCTCACTGCCTCTGCATGCCAGCCTGATTGCCCCTAACTCCCCCCCACCCACAGCCTGGTTGCCCCCAACTGCCACCTCCCTGCTGGCCTGGTCGCTCCTAACTGCCCCCCCGGCCGGCCTGGTTGTCCCTCATGCCCCACCCCCAAGCCTGGTCGCCCCGCACAGCCTGGTGTTCAGTCGTTTGGTTGTCCCTCACAAACCGCCTGCCGGCCTGGATCTAGGCAGCCATCTTGTGAGGGCGTGAGGATTAATTTGCATATTACCTCTTTATTATATAAGACTAGAGGCCCGGTGCACAAAAATTTGTGC
>NW_005354829.1:3002053-3012591 GCF_000412655.1 Myotis brandtii
CATTTACCCGATATGCTATTCCATACATAACCCTATACTGTATACTTTATGAATCAATAAAAAATTTACAATTTTTAATTATAAACCTGTGTTTTCTATCAAAATTACTTCTTGCGTGAATTTTGGGACACCCTTTAGTTGTACTAAAGATGATCCTATATACTCTACACCTTCTGTGGTCTCTTTCTTATACAGAAGTCATGCTCTACAATGATAACCTAGAAACGAGGCTAATTATTTTGTGTGGCTAATTGACTGTTTCCAGTGAATGAATTTTCAGTACCCTAAGATGATGATGTCTCATTACAAGGGTCTGAATGAATAGCACCCTGTCTAGGGATACAAGTAACAGTGAATGGAAGAAACATCTAAGGCTATAAATTCCATTAGTAAGAGTTGGAGAATTCAAACTCTTGTAGATTTTGTTTTAAACTATTTTATTACTTTGGCTGATATAATAATACAGCCCACGTTGTAGGGCATAACAAACCAATTTGAATTCCTCAAGATAACTAGTTATGAACAATAGATTAATCTTTGATTTTCTTTTTGTTGTTCACGGAGAGTCTGTACCATTGCTAACAATTCATGTGAACCAGAAATTTGAAATAATCTACATATAAACTTAGAGAAATAAGAACTTGGCTATGTAAGACAGTAAGTCTTTCGGACTTGCTTTCTCTGCCAGGCCTTGAAAGCCTTTTGTTATTGTTTCAGAATGTTTTTTATTTTATTTTTTAAATAATTGTAGTTACATATTTTTTGCCTTTGAGTTTTTTAATGTTTGCTATCCCAAATCTTCAATGTTTCTGCATAGGAATTTTCTCAACAGATGACTCAAAAAGTGATTCAAAGACAAAAAACATGATGAAATCATGCTGATTGATCTTCAAACTGAAAAAAATATTTCTTGGACAATGAAACCTCATTTCAACAATAGTAGTGAGGATAGAGAATCCTTGATGATCTTCTCTGAAGATTTGGCTATTTGAAAACAAAAATAGGAAACTGAGAATAAAATATTTCCACAGTACTAAAAAAAAAAAAAAGACAAATTATTCTACAATTACCAAACAAGTTGGATGTTAACCCACTCAACTGGTTGATGATAATTTTATTGCAAGAAAACCATTCAGTAATAGCTTTTTACTTTGGAAAGTCAAAGAATTAGAAATGGACTCACTCTCATAAATACACCTTTAATGCCAACTAGTGGACACCAATATTATCAGAGTAACCATATTTTGACAGCTAATGTTAGTTTACTTAAGCCTTTTGATATTCTACCAATCCCTGACCTCCATGCTTCCAAAAAAATGCCCATATAAATCTAGCATCTTGCTCTTAGAGAGACTGTGCCTGACCAGGTGGTTTTATCATCAGTTGTTGACAATATAATTTTTCCCACAGCAGAATGTGTATTGATATACCTTATTAGAAGATTCTTTTTCTTTTGTTAATCCTCATCTGAGGATATTTTTACATTGATTTGTAGAAAGAGTGGAAGAGAGAGGGAAAGAGAGAAAGAGAGAGAGAGAGAGAGAGAGAGAGAGAGAGAGAGAGAGAGAGGAGAGAGAGAGAGAGAAGAGAGAGAGAAGAGAGAGAGAGAGAAAGAAACATCGATGTGAGAGAAACAAATTGATTGGTTGCCTCCTGCATGAGCCCCTACCAGGGCCCTGGCCAGGATGTAGCCTGCAACCAAGGTACATGCCCTTGAGCAGAATCGTACCGGGGACCCTTTGGTCTGCAGACGGATGCTCTATCCACTGGACCAAACTGGTTAGGGCAGGATATTTTTTTTTCAATGTTAGAACAATCTTCCCCCCAAACCCAAAATGTGTGTGTGTGTGTGTGTGTGTGTGTGTGTGTGTGTTGGTGTGTGTTTAATCCCAGTCCAAAATTAAGCAGAAATCAAACTTGGGAACATTTTAGTATTTGTTCTCTAAACTTATCATAGTTGCTTGGATGCAATCAAGATATTTTATTCCTCTGACAATATCATGTAACAGCTTTTCATAAAACTACCTAGCTCAGGGCTTTTTTCACTCAGAAAAAGTATTTGGAGATCAGAAAGAGTGACTTGACAGTGACCATTGTTTTTCTTCTGAACATGTCTTGGAGCTTGGATTTTCTTATTTTTTAAAACTTAAAATGCAAATTATTATATTTTTCTTCATCTGTATATAAATATATTGTCAGTATAATGTGCATAAAGGACAATATGCTCATGGAAAAACCAGGCTTCAGGGAAAATGGGCTACATCTTGCTTTTCAAGAAATAGTTGAGCGTTGAAAATGTTCTCCTGTGATAAAAAAAATAATTTTTTTCAATTAAAATGAAAACAAACTTCAGTATCAGTGATGAGTTTATTGTAGAATAGAGACACATCGCTAGTTCAGATTATGTGTGGTCCTGCTCTCACAGCGCCAGCTTTTAGACGGTGCATTATAAAGTTCGTGGCCATTTTCTGCTTATAAATGAGAATGTATACGTGTAAAACACAGCATGTAGGATATCTGCATTATAAAGTTCGTGGCCATTTTCTGCTTATAAATGAGAATGTATACTTGTGAGACACAGCATGTAGGATATCAGGAATACATCTATTAAAGTATGTCCAGAGTTGAAAAATAAAAGTTTTCTTACTGAGGAAAATTGCCTTTAGGTTTGACTGTGTTCAGCTCTGGGATAAAAATGTGATGCTTTAAATTTAATAAAAGAATAATATGGTTACTTTTAAAACTGTTAACATGAGATTAAAGTCCATGTTTATCAAACAGTATATGCAACCTCACAGCATTGTCTTTTATTAAATTTGTGGCTATGTATTAAAAAACTTGGGTTTTAAAAACATTACTTATACCTATATAAGCATACTCAGATTTATTCAGTATTTGCCCCCTGGGTGTTTGCATATATATATTCAGAATTTAAGTTTTTCATAAGAGAGACCTGTAATTCAGCCTTGAGATTCAGAGAAGGGTTTTTCTGTTAAAGTGGGTGACTTCTGCATCTTTAAAGCCATTTCAGTGGTAGGGATAGGAGAAATGCTGTCAGATATAGCAAACACCAGTCAATGCAGGATGTTCAGTTAAATTTGAATTTCAGACAAGTATATTTTAGAATATATCCAAAATGTTGTATGGGACATCCTTATACTAAAATATATTTATTTGTTTAAATTAAAATTTAACTGAGTGTCTTGTATTTTTTTCTGGAGACTTTAGAAAAGAGGGGATTAGGACAAAGTGCTTCAGACAGAGGAAGCCATACAAATGAAGGCCTGAAGATGAGAGCAATAGGGGCACATTTGGGGAACAAAAAGTAATTTATTGGTTCTCAAACATCGAGTGCATGGACAGGGATGGGAAATGGGAGTAGAGCTACAGCATACGTGCCCTCCTTGCTAATACAGTGGGGCCTTGACTTACGAGTTTAATTCGTTCTGTGATGGAGCTTATAACTCAAATTACTCGTATGTCAAATCTTAAAGTGAATGAGTGAGACACGTGATGCTGGGCTGATGTTGTGGCGTTCACTGTGACGTTCGCTGCGCCAACTAGTGGTGGGGTATCTGAAGCTGGCTCGTAACCCGAATTTTAGCTCGCAACTCAAAGCAAATATCGGCCTAGAGACAGCTCGTATCTCAAAAAACGCGTTAGTCGGGACACTCGTAAGTCAAGGCCCCACTGTATAAGCAAGGTACATATGCTTCAGGCCCTAAGTCTTGTTTAAGAGTGTACGCACTTATTGCATGCATGCAGTTCCAGGATTACACCAGTAGTCAATATTGACTTTTAATTTAGGATAATTAAATTCTGAACATTGGCTATATATCTTCCTCAATGTATTTTTAATATTAATATAATAAATACTTATTGTTTTTAATATAAACATTTTAATAATATGTATTTTTTCTTTTTTAAAATGTATCTTTACTGCTGAAAGTATTATATATGTCCCTCCTTTTTTCCCATTGACCTCATGTATCCCTCCAGGCCTCCACCACATTATTGTCTGTGTCCATGGGTTATGCATATATGCATATAGGTTCTTTGGTTAATTTTAATAATATATATTTTAATGTATACATATAATCTATGTTTAATTATAGTCTCATGGCTTAAAAAGGAAATTAAGAGAAATTCAGGGGGAAATGCTGTGTTTTTAAATTTCCCCAAACTCCTCATTATGGCTGACAGAGTTACTAGGGCAGTGAAACTAAAACTCCATGGACATCTAAAATAAATATAAGTAATGAGGTTTTTCCAGAACCCCCCAAAAATGATTGAGAGCTACAAGATCAGTATAATATGAGAATCCATTTGGAAGAAAGCTGGGGTAGGAAACAGGGAAACTGAAAATAATGAAACTAGCTTTGGCCGGGTGCTTAGTTGGTTGGAGCATCATCTCTTACACCAAAAGGTTGCGGGTTCAACCCCTGGTCAGGGTGCATATGGAAGACAGTGAATCATTATTTCTCTCTCACATAGATGTTTCTCTCTACCTCTGTTTCTCTTTCTCTCACTCTCTCTCTTCCTAAAAATAAAAAAAAATCTTCAGGTGAGGATTAACAAAATAAATTAATTTAAAAATAGCAGCTGAAACTGGGATGTTTTCACATAAAATCACAGAAGAGTGTGACATTCTGATTATGTTCTGAAAAATCTTGAGAAGACTTTATCATATGACCTCACAGCAAACTGCCAGCATTCTCTTCCTGGACAGAGCCGCTGAGTGGAGAATTTACGTTGAGCAGTACAAGGAAAGTAGGATTTCAGAGGAGAAAGATTCGTGCAGAAGTTGTGGGCTGCGAAACAGAGCCTGGAGATTGCAGACAATAGTGGCCATATTTCTAACAATTCATTACAAATAACTAAAGAGGAATCTCTATAGCTATAAAGCTCAAAAAGTTATTCCAGCAATCCAGCCTTTTAAAATAAGATAAGTTTATTTTATGTAAAAGTGTATAATAGAAAGAATTGCTCCTAAATCCTAAACAAAGTTATAAGAAAAAATACTGACAGAGGAGAAAAATCATCCCCCAAAGGAATTAGTGCCCCAGACAGACAACCTAGAATCTCATACTTTGAAATGAACTAAATGAAGTTATGGAAATATTCAAAGACATGAGAATAATGTAAATTAGAATTACTATATAGTAAGTAAAAGTAGAGCTGACAGAATTTAGGAATTAGAAAAGAAACAGTCATCTCAAAATGAAGAGCAAACTAGAGTGAATAAACACAACTGAAAATGGCTATAGTATTTGCCCAGGCATCCCATTCAGCTCCCCTTAGCTGCTGGTGGATCTACTCATTGTCAGGAGCTCAGCTGAGCTGGAAAGAGAGCTGACCTGTCAAATGTCCAAATAGCCAATGAAGCCTACAAATCAAGATGGAAATAACCTGGGGCGTTACTTACTAAGATGGCATCAGCAAGAATCCAAACCGGAGAAAGTGCCAATTCCCCTCATTCTATTTTGCCCCATGGAACTGCACACAGATGAAGGGCCAGCAGATATGCAGCTCTCATCTCACCTTTGAGGGAGTGCAGAACAAAAGATTCCTGCATTTTTATGGACCCTGGGGGTTAGGGGGAGAGTGTGAGAGGAAAAATCTAGGAGTGGAATGTATTCATTCTGATTAAAATTTTTGTTTTTTAAACTACTCATTAACACATTTACAAGAATTCTTTGGGAACTTACCAAAATAGCTAATTTTATCTATTATATGTGTTGCTCATTTGTTTCTTTTTCAAGGGTTATCTTTATTTCCAAATTTTGTAGACACATTTATTAATGCTGAGAAATCTGAATAGCAACAATAGTAATGCCACAATTAAACATGGATAGAAAAGATACATGTGAAGAATATGACTATTATTTACTGACTAGAGGCCTGGTGCATGAATTCGTGCACCAGTGGGGTCCCTCAGCCTGGCCTGCTGGTTTGGGCCGAAACTAGCTCTCTGACATCCCTTGAGGGGTCCCAGATTGCAAGAAGGTGCAGGCCAGGCGGAGGGACCCCACTGGGGCATGGTTGGGGCCTGGGAGGGATGTGGGAGGTTTGCCAGCCAGGGAAGGACCACGGGAGGGCTCTAGGGTGTGTCCGGCCTGTCTCGTTCAGTCCTGATTGGCCGGACCCCAGCAGCAAGCTAACCTACTGGTCGGAGCATCTGCCCCCTGGTGGTCAGTGCACATCATAACGAGCGGTTGAGTGTCCTTACCATATCATTAGCATATTATGCTTTGATTGGTTGAACGGATGATTGGACACTTAGCATGTTAGGCTTTTATTATATAGGATTAATACTGTTATGAAGTCTTGTCATTAATCATACCTTAAAAGTATGCTAAAATATGTCCATTAATTTAATTTATAGCGCTCTCTAAAAACCTGCCATTCAAATTTTGTTATTGTGAACTGACATACTAGGAGGAATTCACTAGGCTTATGGTTCGGGACAATACTGATGCTTTCAATTTTTTAAATCCTTTTTTTGTAGACTTGACAAGATATTACAAAGAGTGAGGGATTTGCAATTTACTAGGAAAGATCTTAACCAAGTGATACAAGGTAAGATGTTTTCTTGTGATTAGAAGAAACAAAGCATATTTTATTCACCAGTCCCTTCTCCCTCTGTATTGACATTATTGCATTTTAGAATTTAACTTAAAGTGATAGTATTGTATTCTGATAAGTCCTTTCTCTTCAGTTTACTCCTTGAGAAAGAATATATTTTTAGCCATGTTTTCCAAGCATCTTCTTTAAACTACAAGGCAAATATAAGTCTGATTTCAAAATTCATTCTAAGTAAAATATCATCAGTAATTGTCCTGCCAAATATCTTGCTAGAACTCTCATTGCTAAAATTTGTGCTTTAATGGGGATTAGAAGAAATTAGCCTATTTAGTATTATATTATTTATCCTATTATTATTCTTCAAGACTTGCTTTATTGTAGCATTTATTTTCCTTTTCAGTTCTTAACCAGCTCTTTAATGATCTCAGTTCCTCACTTTTGCTAATGAAGGACAAAAGGCAAAGAAAATAAATTCCCCCATAATCCTTCACTTTGGCCTCTGGCGAATTGACTTTCCCTGTACTCATTGAAATGTGCTATCTCATTTATCTAGAAATGTCAATGATTTGTAGAAAGGACTGCATCTGAATGTGGTTTCGATAAATATGTGCTAGTAACTCAAAGTAAATGTGTTTCCCCTTGCCCTATGGATATAACTTATTAATATTAAGTGACCTTTTATGTTTTGAGAACATTAAAGTGGAGAAAAACAGACAGATACTGCATGGAACATTGGAAAGCAACAATAAAGTAAACATAATGACAGCAGTGACATTATTTTGTTTTCAAAAGTAAAGTCAGAGATGAGAAACAGAGTGAGAGAGAGAGAATTTGTAGAAATTTATAGAACCAATATTCTCTATGAAGGTGCTATGTGTTAGGCACTATTCCTGTATAGAGTGTACTTATATTTTATCACTTAACCCTCAAGACCACCCTTTTAGGGAGCATGGTTATAAGAAGCAGATACTTAAAGAAAATGTAGACTTGGTTGTGATGACAGAGTTTGTGTGGCATAGAAAACAGTAGGAAACAGTTATTTCCTTGTAGGTATGAAGTACCTAAAGCCTTCCCTGTTGTCTTCCAGAACCTAGAACAGATTAACATAGAGGAGGAGAGGGTGCTTTGTAGAAACTTGATGACAACTCAGTGTCCTTGACAATAATACAACAGGCCATTCTGGTTCCAGGCCATTCAGCTCAATACTACTAGGAAAAGTCATGCAGTTTTGTGTCTCTTTGCTAGAATTGTTTTTTTGCATTTAATCTTAGGTTGCTGTATGCCAGATGAATAATTTATGAAATTTGGCAGAAATGAAGAGAGAGTTCTATATTGTCACTTTTCTTACTAGATACTGCTCTCAAATGGATTTCAACTTCTACATAGTCAAATGCCAATGACAGCTATAGGTTAGAGTAAAATTCAGGCATGGATAGGATTCTTTAAACAAAGAAAGTTTATTTGAAGACTGTAGAAGGAAATTGGCATCATTAGAATACCCAATAAAGATATTAGTAACATTTAATAGGGAGTTTAGGTGTGGGTGATAATGTGAAAATAAAGAAAGTATATTTTCTAGTCATTAGGTCTAGCCACAAACATCTAGTATCGCCTACATGCAGGCTACATACAAATCACCTCACTGGGTCAGGTATACCTTAGCATTTTTGGAGTTGTACAAGGAAAAATATGATTATTGGCCCACAATGCATTTGGCACTAACAATCTACACTAATAAAAGAGAAACATGGTAATTGGCGTATGACCGCTACCCTTTTCATTGGCTAATCAGTGAGTATATGCAAATTAACTGTCAGCCAAGATGGCAGCCGGCAGCCAGAATACAACAGGCCATTCTGGTTCCAGGCCATTCAGCTCAATACTACTAGGAAAAGTCATGCAGTTTTGTGTCTCTTTGCTAGAATTGTTTTTTTGCATTTAATCTTAGGTTGCTGTATGCCAGATGAATAATTTATGAAATTTGGCAGAAATGAAGAGAGAGTTCTATATTGTCACTTTTCTTACTAGATACTGCTCTCAAATGGATTTCAACTTCTACATAGTCAAATGCCAATGACAGCTATAGGTTAGAGTAAAATTCAGGCATGGATAGGATTCTTTAAACAAAGAAAGTTTATTTGAAGACTGTAGAAGGAAATTGGCATCATTAGAATACCCAATAAAGATATTAGTAACATTTAATAGGGAGTTTAGGTGTGGGTGATAATGTGAAAATAAAGAAAGTATATTTTCTAGTCATTAGGTCTAGCCACAAACATCTAGTATCGCCTACATGCAGGCTACATACAAATCACCTCACTGGGTCAGGTATACCTTAGCATTTTTGGAGTTGTACAAGGAAAAATATGATTATTGGCCCACAATGCATTTGGCACTAACAATTATCTATATAACATCCACAGATAATGTAGACTGATAGAACTTGGTTGAAGAATATCCTCAAAATACAACAAGTTAGAAATTGATTTCCCTCAGGCTATTACATTAGGGAGATCACCCCAGATATGCAGATCAAAGTGTCTCAGCAGTGTGGTTCTACCTTACGCTTTATAGGGAGGAGTGCAGAAGGCAGAGGTAGTGTGGTTTAGAACTGAGGTTGCTTTGCCCTCAGAGGAAGTCTCAGTTAGCTGTACAGGGAATGTCTATCCCTGCGTCCACTTAGTTTCATTAGACAGACAATTCTAATCTCAGTTAATTATTCATCCACCAGAGAATGGGAGTTTGCCAATTTGTGTCTGACCTTGTCAGTGTATCCAGGCAGAAGGGAAAATGTCTGTGGTTGGCTTTGTCACAGGCAAAGGAGTCATTATGGATCTATGGAAGTTATGAGTCTTATCTAAGTCATATGGTGAAAGATGACTGGTTCTTTGCAGTGAGCCATTTCCCTGAACACAAAATGGTAGTAGAGGGGGTTGGAAAACAAAAACTTGGGTACATTTTTTTTAACTAGCACTGTTTTGGGGAGTAGAGAGATATGGTAAACTTGAATAGTCAATATTCCTAAACTTAAGACTATGAAGTAGGGGAAAGAGCCATTTACCCAGTGGAACATGAGAGAGTGTTTGTATAACTGGGGAATCTATAGACCTGGACCTTCTAAAACATGTTCACACTAGATCTTTCTCCCCATTTTCTTAATGTGAAGAGTCTTTCACTTTGAGGGTTGAGTTTCTGGAAGAAAGTCATTCTTCTGTGCTTCTACTGAGTACCATGATTCATCTGTTCTGAGAACAAGGACATTCCCAGGAGAAAAATGATGGTGAATGACAGTAATACAGAGGTGTTCATTAGGGAGAATGTGAGACATTGGTTTTGGGAGCAGCCTGCTTGCAAATGACTTATGACAAAAAGAGTCCCCTTACTAACTCGACAAGCAGTCCACTAAGGTGCTGTGTTGTCAGAAATCCCAAAGTCAAAAAAATTATTGAAACTAATTTAACTAACAAGGTTTGGAGGCTAATCTTCAGGTACCGGTCAGATGTGGGTTGTTGTAATGATACTGTACTGAATCACACCCCCCTGGGGGAATCCTCCCTCATTACCTTTTTGAGGGTGAACATTTACTCACACATGATAAGTGAAGTTCTTGCAGCATGAAGCAATACTAGACCAAAATTCAAACTCAGGGAGGGCAGATGTTGCTTATTTTGTTCACTGTGAAATAATGCCTGGAACAGTGTCTAGAATATGGAATGTACTAAACACATAATTATTAAATAATTGAATGAAAAATTAAAGAACAAGTGGGTACCAAGAAGTCAGTTCATGTTAAAAAACTCAGTCCATAATCTGATCCTCAATGATATTAATGATATTATTCTTCAGTTCTTTCACTCACCTAACAAATTTCTATACAATAGAATTCATAAAGTTAGGTAGAATACACACACACACACACACACACACACACACACACACACACACACACACAC
>NW_005354829.1:3013698-3016489 GCF_000412655.1 Myotis brandtii
AACCACAGTTAGGGAACATTTTTCTTTCATTTCCACTTTCTAAATGTGAGCATTTGGTGTTGTACTCTTATACCTCCATCTCACAGAACTGTTTGTCCTTTCTTTTGCTCACATTTTATGATCAAAGAAAGTCTTCCATGCTCCCATGTGTTAATATAGCCTCAAAGACTACCTGAATTTAATTTTTCTAATTTAGTCTATTTCTCTAGAATACCAATTTCCATTTTCTGCAGGAATGTATTCAATTCATTAAGGTCACCATGGACTAAGCAAGTATTGGGCTATGTGTTCAGGATACTAATGTATTCACTGTGTAGATATTAGTTTCTGGCACAGTGTCTAACCTATTAGTAATTAATACAAATTAAGTTACAGTGTGCTTCCATAATCAACAGAAATTTCTACTATTACTCTATTTTAAATACATGTTAGATTACAGAACACAATAGAATGAACAATTAGAATAAACTGAGAGACTAGATGTAAAGGTATATCAAGGTGAATTTGGGCCACTAAATAAGATGATTGATGCAATCTATGGAAAGAATTACTATTGTTTTCTCTTTATATAAATTTGTACTCATTTGTATAATATATAGCAAATTATCTTCACATCTCATTTTGGCATAAGAAATTTTATAAAACCATTATGATATAAAATTATTATATTTTTGTCATTTGACTCCAGATGAGTACAAGATAAACCCTTGTTAAAATATTTTCTTCATGGTTTTCAAACACAAATATGTAAGGTCAGTATAATTGCAAGAAAATATTTGCTAACAGCCAAATTAATTATAAACAGGAGAATAGAATGTCCTTAATGGATAATTTCCTATATTATATGACACTTGTTAAAGAGCCATCAAAGAAAACTGCTCATTAATTGTGCATTAAGAAATTATCCCTGAATCTTTGCTAATTTCTTTTTGACAGATTCAGCCATGACTCCCATAAGATAGCAAAAAATGTAAGTCAAAAAGGAAATAATGCCAATTGGGTTCTCATAAATTTCTTCCCAATCAACACTTTCTTACATACTTCACTAGCTCTGTCTCATCTTTAGCATTAAAGAGGAGCAGTAGGAAAACAAATGTGCACTGTTGCACTCCATGCTTGGCTTATAAAAATAAATTACCACTTAACAGAGAGCTTTATTCTGTCAGCTACACAGAAGGGGGGTAAGTGATCAAAATATTGAATAGGAAATACATGGATAAAAAGTACTAATGAAAACCAGGTGTTTTATGAGATTCATTTAAAAAAAACTATGCATGTCAATATACAGCCTATAAAACGCTTTTAGTAACATAACTATTGTACACAGCAAGGAAATAATACACTAACCAATTATCTATAATGGCTAGCCCATTGGGACACAAAGATTTATAAGTAGGAGAAGCCAGACTAACAAAAGAAAAAAATTTGATCTGCCTGAGTTGGACTTAGTACTGCTTTTATTTATTTTTTATTTTTATTTTTAAAATCTTTATTGTTGGAAGTATTACATATGCCCCCCCCCCACCTTTTTCCACCATTGACCTCTTCTAGCCTGCCCCTGCCCCCTTCTGGAGGCCTTCACTGCCCTATTGTCTGTGTCCATGGGTTATACATATATGCATACAAGTTCTTTAGTTGATCTCTTCCTACCCACCCACCCTCCACCACCTTCCCTTTGAGATTCTACAGTCTGTTCCATGCTTCTATGTCTCTGCACCTATTTTGTTCTTTAGTTTATTTTGTTCATTAGATTCCACAAATGAGTGGAATCTATTCCACATTTGATACTTGTCTTTCTCTGACTGGCTTGTTTAGCTTAGCACAATACTCTCCAGTCACCTCCATGATGTCTCTAAGGGTAAGGGATCCTTTTTACTGCTGCATAGTATTCCATGGTGTAAATGCACCACAGCTTTTTTATCCACTCATCTACTGATGGGCACCTGGGCTGTTTCTAGATCTTAGAAACAGCAGTTACACTGCTATGAACATAGGGTGCATACATTCTTTCTGATTGGTGTTTCTGGTTCCTTAGGATATATTTCTAGAAGTGGGATTGCTGGGGCAACAAAGGAAACTAAGGAGAAAAGTACTGCTTTTAAAATTTTTATTCTAATCTTACAAGTGGGCTGTTTATCTGTCTATCTGCCTGCCTGTCTATCTACTAGGTGTACCGGTTAATAATATGGATTTTGTAATCAAAGAAAGCACAATAATTTCAAGAGAAACATCAAAAGTGCTTTATTCAAAGTAATGTCCATGACTAGCTACACATTTCCCCCATCTTTCAGGTAATTTGTGGATACCGTCCCAATAGAACTTTTCTTGTTTTGAGGCAAATCATTCAGAGACCCAATTTTCCACTTCTTCATACGTTTTGAAGTGCTGCTCAGAAAGTGTGTGTGCCATCGATCAGAACAAGTGGTAATCTGAAGGAGCAAGGTCTGGTGAATACAGCGGGTGGGTTAATACTTCCCAGGCAAGTTCTTTTAAACTGTCTTTAACTGGTTTTGAAGTGTGTGATGGTGTGTCATCATGAAGCAAAATAACTTTGTCGTGGCACATTCTGGTCATTTTATGATCAAAGCATGGTTCAGATTGATTATTTGTTATCGGTAGCAATCAGTATTAACGGCTTCATCTGGTTTTAGAAGCTCATAATACACCACACTTTCCTGATCCCACCAAACGCAGAGCATTGTCTTCTTTCCGAAGCGATTTGGCCTTGCAGTCGATGTTGATGGTTGACCTGGATCAACCCATGATTTTGTGCATTTGGGATTCTCAAAAT
>NW_005354829.1:3016769-3017233 GCF_000412655.1 Myotis brandtii
AAAAAAAAGGCCCTACTAACTGCAAAATAAAAAAAAAATAGACCTCCTAACTTCAAAAAAAAAAAAAATCCTAACTTGTTCTTACCTCGGTCCTCAGGCAGCAGCAGGCTCTTCACAGGCAAGCTTGTGACTTGTCCGATCACACCCGAGACTGAGAGGAGGAGTCGAGAGACAGAGAGAAGGAGGGGAGTTGTAGAGTGCGGCGCACATTCCACACATGTGTACTGTGGGCCAGGGATGAGTCGGCTGCTAAGCAACAGGCAGCGGTGGCAAAAACACCCGGCAGGCTGGATAAATGTTTTCGGCGGGCCGCATGTGGCCCACGAGCCGTAGTTTGAGGACCCCTGTTGTAAGCGATCGGGAATTGTTTGCTGAGCAACGTTTAATCTTTATGCAAGTTGTTTTTGAGTTTCACATGCATCTTCATCCAATAATGCTTGTAATTGTTGGTCTTCAAACTTTTT
>NW_005354829.1:3017392-3027392 GCF_000412655.1 Myotis brandtii
CTCTTTTTTTTGGCACGAAATTCGACATTTTTAAGCATAAAAATATCTATAATGTTAACACCATCAGCAAATTTGACATATGAAGTTTTGAAGCTTGCTGTCAATACAACAAAATAGCATACATATCAACATATGTATAACTCCATCTATTGAAAAAAACTGCATTATTAACTGGTACACCTAGTATGTATCTATAATTTTTCTGTTGTGCAATTATGTCTTGCTTTGTTCTTTCTGAGGTACTCATTGTCCTCATTATTTAACACTTAGCAACTACTTAAAATGTGATAAGCAGTATATAAAATTAAAGAAATAGAGAAGGTAAAACATGAGGAAAAAACCCCAACAATTAACAGTAATTTGATACTAGAGAATATAAAATGTTGGTGTCACCAGAGTAGTTCTAAAAGAAAAGAGTTTCCCATGAAATGTAGAATGAGAATTGTAACTTCCTCCTATTACTTCTGGTTACTTAAGGAAGTTGAGGCAAGGAACATAATGGGGAGCCATGAGATGATTTCCATTTCATCAACTTCAGAAAGTTTTGTGGAAGTGATGTCTAACATTGTTCCATGTGTTAGTGTCAACTTTACAAATGTATCTTTAAGGGTTCTCTATTAGTAACTTACAAATACCGCAGACCATAAATTATATATTTAACTTTTTCAATAGAAAAAAGTCCATTCATTAACAGTTGTTTTAAATAATGCAATTTGGGTAATAAAGAATCTCTTCATTACTCATAGCATTGCCAGCTTATCAAACTTTTTAGTATTTAAGGGAAAAATGCAGTGCACCTTACACTAAAACAATGTTGAAAGTAAATTGCTTTTGTTAGTGATTTAGAAAGTTGTCATAAAATTAAATAAAAATAAAGTTGAATACTTTAAGGAGACTGAATTTAAAATCGAAATTGTAAGGCAAAAAAAGAGACTTGAAAACCTCTAACATTTTAATTATATACACAGAGGTGGGAAAAAGTAGGTCTACAGTTGTGAATACATGAAATAGAGTTAATAAAGCTACTGTAATAATCTTAACTTGAATCTTTCCATAAGAACAATGGTAAATCTACTTTTGCCTACATTATATTTTTCTTAGGATAAGTTATCTAACTAGCTAATATGAGCAACAAAAATTTTTGCTGATATTAAACTGTTAATGTATATTTGTGTATATTCCAAATAGAGCTCACTTTAAAAAAAAATTACTAAGAAAGCATGGATGTTAACTCACCAATAGATGGCAGTAGGAGTTTATATTAAGTTACTGGAAGGAATTTGGCCATCTATTCCAATACTGCAATACTCCATTGAAATCGATGTTGATTTGAAATTGTTATATTGAACTTCAACCAATAATATTCATCGAGTTTTAATATATATATTTTTGTGTATATATATTATACACACAAACAGACACACACACATATATAACAATATATCTACTTATCTATTTATATATTGTATTAGATATCTGTTACTGTATAACAAATTACCTCACAATTTAGTTTCTGAGGGTCAGGAATCCAGCCATGATTCAGCTGGGTGGTTCTGCCTCAGTGTCTCCTGTGTGGTACTTAAGTTGTCAGCCGGTGAGACAATCACTGAAGGGCCTGGGCAGTCTAGTCCAAACTCTTCTAGATGGCTGGCTGATTGCAAGATATTTCAGTTCCCTTGCTATGTGGGCTCCTCGATAGGGCTGCTCATATGGCATGGATGCTGGCCTTCCCAGACTAAGTAAAGAAAGAAAGAGGGAAAACGAGAGCACAAGCAAGCAAGAAAGCCCAAAAGAAAACTCCCTCCAGTCTTTTTTAAAATGTTTTTATTTTTATTTATTTTTTATTGTCTGAAGTTTTACATATGTCTCCTTTATCCCCAATTGACCGCCCCTTCCCCCAGCTATTCCCACCCTGGGCAAGCCCCCACCACCCCAGTGTCTGTGTCCATTGGTTATGCTAATATACCTGCATACAAGTCCTTTGGTTGCTCTCTAACTGCCCCCCCCCCCAGACCATTTGTCTGGATCTGTTCTTGTTCATCAAATTATATTGATCATTATATCCCACATATGAGTGAGATCATGTGATATTTATCTTTCTCCAACTGGATTATTTTGCTTAGCATAATGCTCTCCAGTTCCATCCATGCTGTTGCAAATGGTAAAAGTTCCTTCTTTTTTATAGCAGTGTAGATGTAAAGTTTTTTAATCCACTCATCTGCTGATGGGCACTTAGGCTATTTCCAAATCTTAGCTATTGTAAATTGTGCTGCTATGATGATAGGGGTACATATATCCTGATTGGTGTTTCTGGTTTCTTGTGATAACCATCTCACACCTGTCAGAATGGCTATCATCAACAAATCAACAAACGACAAGTGCTGGAGAGGATGTAGAGAAAAAGGAACACTTCTGCACTGCTGGTGGGAATGCAGACTGGTGCAGCCACTGTGGAAGACAGTATGGAGTTTCCTCAAAAAGTTAAAAATGGAACTCTTGTTTGACCCAGTATTTCCACTTCTAGGACTATATCCCTCCAGTCTTTATAACCCGACCTCAGGGGTGGTGTACTGTCACTTTTTTTCTATTGGTCAGTAGACCTATACCACTATAGTTACAGGGGTCCTCAAACTTTTTAAACAGGGGGCCAGTTCACTGTCCCTCAGACTGTTGGAGGGCCGGACTATAGTTTAAAAAAAAAAACTATGAACAAATTCCTATGCACACTGCACATACCTTATTTTGAAGTAAAAAAACAAATGTTTTCGGCGGGCCGCATGTGGCCCGCGGGCCGTAGTTTGAGGACACCCTGGTATGCCAGGATAGCGTGAATGCCATGTGGGAATGGAGAGATCTGTGGGTTGGTTATATACTTATATTATAGCCTCTTCATACTTAATTTTGTTATTCTTATGTCATTTCATATTTCTATTCCTATAATCATAAATACTTTTCCTATTTCTCTACTCAATATATTTTCATTAACTTCCTTCCTTCCTGATTTGCATCCATCAACATCTGTCATGAAGAAAAAGTGAAGTGCATAACTATGTTTTAAAAATCTGACTTCTTGATTGGGATAGTATTAAAACTTTTGGAAAAAGACTGTCAGAGAAAACAGTGTTTATTATTCACTGATACAATATCGTCCACCACAGAAGACAATATCTAGAATAAAAACCCTCCTAGATTTCTAATTTATCTTAGTCCATCCACAATGACTTTCATTTATTAGGGAATGTGTGACAATGTCTCTTTAGAGTTAAAATTAGCAGTTTATTATAAAAAAAGCAGTTATTACAGATAAAGTGAACACATTAGAATTAGCAGGGTAGGAGCAAAGGTATAAAACTTCTAAAGTATCAGTTCAATATAATACAGCTGAAAATGTTTTTAAAACAAAACTGTGATGTTAATGGGATAGTGTTGAGATAATGATAATAAACAAAATAAAGTGTAGAAAGGAGAGAAAGTAAATCCTTAATTGTTAAGAAAAAAATTTGCGCCGTAACCGGTTTGGCTCAGTGGATAGAGCGTTGGCCTGTGGACTGAAAGGTCCCAGGTTCGATTCCGGTCAAGGGCATGTACCTTGGTTGCGGGCACATCCCCAGTAGGGGGTGTGCAGGAGGCAGCTGATCGATGTTTCTCTCTCATCGATGTTTCTAACTCTCTATCCCTCTCCCTTCCTCTCTGTTAAAAAAAAATTGCAAATGTTTTCTGGTTAATAGGTTATCTCCATCAGGGTTCAGTGGAGGAAACCAACCAATTTGGTGCTTACAAATTCATTGTAATTTGTCAGGGAGAGTTCTGGTCTTGGTTGTCCTGGAAAGATTCCCAGAACCCTTTAAAATGACCGACGAGAAGCTTCTAAGTGGGATACAATATAAGAGGTATGAGAAAGCTGCAAAAAAACCCTTGAGATTAAAAATTTACCACTGAATTTGTGATTTATCAATATGAAAGATGGAATACAATTGTTTCTAAACACCTATGAAGCTATAGGTTGGACACTTCAGTGATAGTATAGAAAATTTCCGCATCTGCACAATCTTGCAAAAAGAAGATATAAAAAAATGAATGCAAAAAAAACTTCTGTTTTATTTTCACATCTTACATCTCCTGTGAATGCATACATATGCCAGTTCTTTATATACATCAAAAATCCTACCTATAACAGCACCTGAGAAGTACCATGTTCATTTTCCAGATCCAGTGTAGACTCTAGGAGGTGTCAAGCATGGATGCTAAATGGCAGTCGACCATATGTGGCATGCAAAGTATTTCTGTTTTGAGTATGAAGTGATGTTTTCCCTATCTACAGACTCTTATCTTTCTCTTTGGCAATGTCCTTTCCCTGCATTGCTCTAGAATTAGGTGAAATAAACTCCAGGTTTTTGTTACAACCAGATTGTAGTAGCACACTCAATAAAAATAGGTTTTAATATCCTCTGTTTGAAAAAAATAACACTCTTCCTCCTTGAAGAATAATCAGCCTACTAAGAGGGATACATTGTTGAAAAATCAAATTAATCCTTGATGCCCAGGGCAAAGGTGGGCTCTTTAGAAAATATTTTCTCTTTAACAATATCTATACCTGAAAATATATGAGAAAAATTAACATATGCAGATTCCTGAGCATTTATTATGAACTTCTGGCCACTAGTTACTGTAATAACCCTATACAATTAATATTGTTATTACTATTATGCAGATGAGAGACAGAAGCTTAGAAACTGTAAACAACTTGCCTAAGATTATACAGTAACCAAACTAAGGATCTACTATAACAATCCAGGTTTCATTCTGTTGCATAATGGTCACCAATATATGTTCTTTCTAAAGACTTTGTGTCATATTGAAGATTTTAAAATATTTAATATGCATTAAATATAGTTTGTATTCCTTATGGGATCTCAAACTTTTTCTAAGTGGAAACTACCTCTTTTGATTAAACTTTCCTGTACTACTAGGGGTGAGAAATGAAAAGGGGAGTAGGAAATGCAGGGGTGAAAAACACATATGTAAATTTTTAATCTAAACAGTTTATTATTTACGTAATACTATTTTAATATATTTAAAATCTGGGTTATTTTCTCCCACACTATGCAGACAATAGTAAGTCAGGTGGCCACTGCTTTTGGCTGCATGCAACTGATATGAACAACTTAATATCATTAATACGTGGTTTATTTTCCTTGTGTAACAGTAAGAACAAGGAAAACTGGTTCAGGGCTGGTGTGTTCATCCCTTTCTGCCATTTTTAGCATATGATTGCTTCCCCTCACAGTTGTAATTTGGCTGCTCCCCTTCTGGCCATCCCATCTGTTCTCCAGGCAGGCAGCCAGGAAAAGGGCAAATGATGAAGAGCAGAGTGTAGGAGGTAAAGAGAGAAGTCAGCTGAACCTGTTCTCTTTTTAATAGCCTGTCCAAAAGTCCTATCCAGCAACAGTTGCTCATATTTTATTCATCAGGACTATATGTCATGGCTACATGTCACATGTGAAAAATATGATCAGTGAGACTCATAAATGAGAGTTTAGTTTGGAATAGGAGATTTTGTAGTAAATAAATAACAAATGAGTATTATCCTAAAATGTTAAATAGCTAGCTAGCTTTCTAAGACCTTGAAAAACCAAATATTTTAACTGGGTGTGCGTAGTAAATAAATAACAAATGAGTATTATCCTAAAATCCTAAGACCTTGAAAAACCAAATATTTTAACTGGGTGTGTTTCTGTTCTGTAAATATCAAAATTCTTTTAATAAAGGAAAGGGAGAATGGATTTTTGAAAGGCCAATAGCACTGACTGAAAACTATGGTAGTACTATGATTACCCTAAAACAGGGTATAAGATTATAGATTAATAATCCAGTTATTGTAGCCCAAAATGACCACTATTTAAAATCCTCATCCTGATAAATGGTTTTTTTAAGTGTATAGTCCATATCCTACTATGCTAATTTTTTCCATATTCTTTCTTTTCATTTTAAGAGGGACATATTTTAAAATAAAGGAAATATCTATATCCAAAGAAAAAGAATGCCATCTTAGTACAAGTTTGGGGATCCATCTCAGTACACGTTTCTGTATTTACTGTCACTGGAGGAAGGGACCCCATTGATGAGAGTAGTGGCTATCAAAACTTTTACCCAGAAGTGAGAGCTTCGCTGCTAAACACATTTTATTGTCCAAAGCAAGTCACATAGTCATGCTAAACAAAGAGGATACAAAAGTAGATGTGGAACCGTCATAATAACTAACATATGTTGCCTGCCTTTTTAAAGCTACTATGCTAGAAACCCCATGAGTATAAATAAACTATCTTTATTACAAAGTTGGAAAGTGAAGTGTGCTGTGAAAGGGCACAGAAGAGAGGCTCATTGAGCAATTGGCAACTGCTTCATAAATCATGTAATAAAATGTTGATGTATAAAATAATCTTTGTGAATTTAGCAATATAGTCTAAGTAACTTGGTGCAAATAGAAGTAAAGTTCTTAGTACAGGATGGAATAAGAAGATGGAATAAGAAGCCCATGAAAAATATTTTCTTTATTAGTTTACCAATATTATTGAAAACATTGATTTTTTAAGAATTGCGTATTTGGCATTGGATTGTCATTGGGGTCATAGGCAAACATGGAGAGAAGCAAGCGCCCTGGATTCATGGGAATTGTTGTCAAGTGGGGGTAGAATGTGGTAGTACAATGCCATAGGAGATGAAAAAAGATCAACCAGAATTTTACACTGAAAACAAAAGAAAAATCTTGACCACATCTGAATACGGAGAAGAATCTGAAAGTTTATATCATGACTTTCTATGTGTCATTTAGATTTTAATACATGTATACTAAAATGTGCACTATTATCTATATAGTTTTCATTTCTTCAGGCTTCAAAAAAGTCACAATTTGTTTTTTCATAAAATTTTGAATTAAAGGACCCTTCTGGGTGTCGTATAAAGTCCTAGTACAGTCAAACCTGGGTTCTCCAATCTTTCCCATCTTGACCATTTCAGTTCTCGACTAAGTTATTTACAGGAGAGGTGGTGGGGGGTATACAAGGATGTCTCAGTTGTTGAACAAAACATTGGTTCTTGACCTGACAATCCTTTTGTGCTGATATCTGTACGCTCAGTCACACATCTGTCAGGTAACAAATACTAGGAGATAATGCATGAGTACCGAGTCAATTTACTGTTAAACCTTGTGTTGTTAACATCTCTGGAAACTGTGCTGTGAATAGTTTCATGTTTTTTTTGCTTATGTTGCTGCTTATTATTATTAAATACACAGAGTAAGTCACCATTTTTTTTGCCGTGCATTTCATTTCCTTTTTGTTAAATTTTCATTTACATTTCATGTCTTTTTTGTTTTTAAAGAGTTTATTTATAGATTAAACATTACTATAGATTAGACATGTACTAAATATAAGAAATGTTAAAACAAGGAATCATTTGGGGGTCTGGAATGGATTCATTCAAGTTACATGATTTATTTTTTATTTCACCATCACCATTTATCCCCTCTATGCCCTCTTCCACTCCACCCACCTCCTCCCCACCCCACAATCACCACACTGTTGTTCATGTCCATGAGTTCTCTCTCTCTCTCTCTCTCTCTTTTTTTTCTGTTTTATTGAATCCTTTCTCCTCCCCACCAACATTCCCCCCACACAACAGAGCTGGGGAAAAATGATTTGGATTTCTAACAAATCAATTCTCAAAGAGCCGTTTGGAACAAATTAAGTTCAAGAACCAAAGTTCCTCTGTAGATTGTTTATGGTTATTATAACCAAAGTAGGCAAAATTATGGAAGAAAAACATTCACTAAATTTTGATTTAAAATTTTTATGTATGTAAATGTGTTACATATTACATGTACAGACATCCACATGATTGTAAGGAAATTAGGGTTAGTGAGGAAACATTTAAACAGTTCATAAAGGGATTTTAATTATTTTAAAAATGTTGATTTTTGAGTCAGTAGCAGAAATGAATAATCTTAAAGTTTTAAGCAACTACCTTTCATATTTAAGAAAGCAGAATGAAATGGCCTTACCATGTAGTAATAGAGATTTAAGTAAATCCTAAGAAAAAAGTACTCACAGAACATGGCTAAAGCATGGATTATGTAGCACTGAAGAGCACATTGCTTTTAGCAATGACAGGGCTGTGCAAAATAAACATATCTAATAAACAGGTATTGATATATGTCCAGAGTATATATACATACATGAAAATAATAAACTTACCAAAAAAACTAGTGGGAACATTTGGATTAAGGTTGAAATAAGAAAAAGGGAAAAATGAGAGAAAACAAGAAATTATGTTGCTGTTTAAATATAACAGACACTAACGAGCAACATAAATTCACCTAATGATTTTACTATTGCCCATTAAATTATTTCAGATTCATAGTCTAAAAGGTAAGTATATAAGAAATAGATGAGTCAAATAGTTATTGGTTTGTATAAACTTTTATCAGTAGAAGGATAAACAGTTGAAGCAAGAACTAAATAGGGATAGAAGTGACAGAATGTTTAGAAATTTAGAATATCAATCTAGGCAGTGAAATTCATAGAAGAAAATAACAGTAAACATTGTTCAACTGTATGCGTAAGATTTAAGAAAGTTCATTTAGGTGATGTCAACATTACTCATCTATAATTTATTAATTAAGTAACTTTAAGTAAAAGTTATGAGAGAGATTTTATTTCACTAGAAATAAGCATTTTCAGGCTGCTATAATTTTCCAGATTTAAATAGTTTCCTGAAAAGTAATGGGCTAAATGTGTTTTTGAAGAAGTTGAATTAGAATTAGAAAAATACATACAGATACTACAATTTGGAGTGGGAATTGGTCTATATGACCGTATACTTATGAAGGGCAAAAAATTTAATTGCTAGAAAAGTTTTTTAAAATTTATTATGAGCTACTATTGATTTTAGGTAATGAAATAAAATTTTAAAAATTAAAGACAATGTTTTCAAATTCCCTACAGCTCTTTAAAAAAATACATTCTAAGTCTGCTAATTTCTTCTCTATTGTTTTTACCTGGTCCACATACTAATCTTTCACGTAATACTTGCACTTGACATAATCCAATCATCTTCTGTACTTTAGCCAGAATCAATGACTCTATTATTACAGTCCAAATTATGTCACTACCTTGATTAAAAGTAGTCAGTAGCTTCTCTAGGGTTTGGTATACAAGTATTTTTTTACAAGTCTTGGTATGAAACTCTAAGGGGTGTGTCCATGCCTAATTCCAGCCATTTCTCTTTTGCTCACTGTAGGCAAATCACACTGGCATGCTTTCAGTTTTCTGTGTGAAATAAGCTCTTTATAGGTGTATATGTTCTATCTTCTACATTTGAAAAAAATACACTTTATCCTTTATTATCTGACAAATCTTTGTCCTAAAAATGTTCCAAATAGGTACTTTGTGAAATCCTAATATATAAAAACCCTGGGTCCATCACGACTGGAGGCTCCACCGACTGGAAGTCAGTCCTGCAGTCAGTGCTGGGTTGCCATGGAGACCCAGCACTGACTGTTGCGGCTGCAGGCACAGTGACCCAGCACTGACTCCTGAGAGGGCTGTGAATCAGGCCTGGAGAGAGGCCTGAAGAGAGAAGCAGGGTCTGATCCGAAGCCTCTATGGAAACTGTTGATAAGCACTTGCCTCTCTCTTATCTCTCCAGCTGCAGTGCCTCCATTTCTCTCCAGGCCTCCACTGGGGCTGCTGATCAGCCCTGCCTTTCTTACCAGGCCTGTTGATAGGCCCAGAGATGCTGACTGGCATAGAAACTGATGAATCAGAAGCAAATCTGGGTCAACTGTGAGGAGCCAGTGGATGCCTAGGAAGCGGAGCTTTTGACACTGACTGGCATAGAAACTGACCAATCAGAACCAAATCTGGGTCCACTGTGAGGAGCCAATTGCTGCCTGGGAGGCGAAGCTTTTGATGCTGACTGGCATAGAAACCGACCAATCAGA
>NW_005354829.1:3027636-3046058 GCF_000412655.1 Myotis brandtii
GTTAGGGGGTCATCAGGCTAGCAGGCAGGCGAGCAATTAGGAGCCAGTAGTCCCAGATTTTGAGAGGGATATCCGACTGCCGGTTTAGGCCCGATCCCTGTGGGGTGCAGGCTGGGCGAGGGACACCCCCCTCAGTGCACGAATTTTGTGCACCAAGCCTCTAGTCTAATATAAATTATTTGCTTCATGTATTTTCTCTCATAAATCTGTCTTTTTTGGGAAACATATTACGTTTATATATTATTATTATTAATCAAATAATCGATATCATAGGGACTTTGGTATAATAAATGCCAGCAAGGTACTTGTATTCAAGAAATCTTTCCAATTATGACAGGAGTTTGGCTCTGATGAGCAGAATAGTTTTTATAGATACATTTTTAAACTATGGACACAATTTTTAAAAGAACTATGTGAAGACACTGGAGGGTGAAGAAAATCCTTGAGAAACTAGAGTGGATTTATCCTCTAACAAAGGGCTCCCTACTGTGGGAATTATGCAGTGTGCAGCATCCCCACCAGGGCACCATATCTATGGGTGGGTGAATAGAATGCAATTAGGAAGTGTCAGCCACCCTGGTGAAAGAAAGACTCAGAGAAGTTGAGACAGCCACTATATATGGAAATTGAGGGAGATCTGAAAAGGAGGGAGAAACAATGCAAGAACCCCCAAACTGTATATAGACTCACCTTAGATCTTAGTTGAGCAATGAACTGTGCATGTCAGGTTGAGATTACAGGGAGTCCAAGGGAAACAGAAGATGGTGCTGAAAGAGAGCAGTTAGTATTTCAGCTGCTTCTCAAAGCAGAGGAGACACTGTTTAGAATTTGAACCCAACTTAATGGAGATTGGTACAGAAGTTGGGCTTTGTCTTCCACCCAAAAGGACCATGTCCTGAGAGTCAAAGAAGTTCACCCTGGGATTAATTACACAGTGAAATAATAGACTCACCTAAACAAAATCCACAAATTCAAGGATATCCATTTTAATAATTTATTTACTAGAATAAAACTCAGACAACAGAAATTGCCTTTGTAACTCATCTTCCACAATGTTCAGATTTTAGAAGTTCTAGAATAAGTTAGAAAAAAGCTACAGTGGTAGAAATTAGAAGTGGTTTCCAGAATGAGGGGGATTCTTAAATAGAAAAGGGCATAAAAGAACTTGGTGACAGTGATTATATTCTTTATAATATTAATCTGGCTGTTGTTTACACCGGTATATTTGTCAAAACTCAGCAAGCATTATACTTAAAACCTATAAATTCAACTTATATTACACCTAAAATGAATGGATTAATGAATGAATTTCCCCTAGTTTGTGAATAATATATGGAAGTAATTTTGCATATTCATTGCTCATGAGTTATAAAAATAGAGCTAAAATCACAATAATTTAGACGCCAGCAAAATTTCTTTGTTTGCTTTTCCCCCAATGCTATATACAAATAGCTCTCCAATATTTCCATATCCAATTTAGCAATTCTTTCTTTTAATATTACTATTTTCTAATTTAGAACAATATCACCATCTTCTCTCTTTGATTTGAATGTAAATAGCATAAAGGTGTGACAATAAATACGTTATGGGTCAGTAATTCAGTGATTCTCACTCATGCTACGTTTTGGATCACTGAATTAAGCATCGATGTCACAATGAACTGCCTTCTGTTCGCTGCTGCATTTTTCACTCTTTAGGTCCCACCTAATATACAGCGATAATGGAAATTAAACTTATTCCAGCCTGGCACATACATGGACTACACATAGTACATAAAGTATTTCATTTTCATAGTGGAACCCTATAGAGTTAAAATCCTCCAGTTTAAAAAGGAAAGGGAAAAAGTACACAATTCTCTCACCAAAGCAGCGCAGCATTATTGTTCATATTCAAGCAAAGAACCTTCAAAATAAACCATGTACTGTTGATTTACATATTTAGCTTTGATTGAGGATCTTTAAGGCTTGTCTTTTATAAACAGAAATACTGGATTTTATGTCTAAAGAGAAATTCAATAAGAATGTCACATAATGGAATTTGTCTTTTTAATAGAACTTTTGTGTTTCATATCAAATGTCTCATCTATATGTACACTGTGTTTTGATAACTTTCATTTTAATACAAAAAGCTATAAAGACTAACAAATTGTTTCATCATTCTGTCTCCATCTCACAAATGAAATAACATTCTAGTACTTTTGGTAGAAAGTACATTGACTTGCATGTATTTATAAATCCTTTATTTTGACACAAATCTATTGGGGGATAAAACTCCAGTGTAAGCATGAATGATTTTAATTTCTTAATGCCTTCCCTAGAATCAAAATGCATTTAGAAGTTACTGGGTTTCACCATTTTTGTCTTCTTAGTTTTACAGAATAAAAAACCTTATAGATTAAAGATGATTTATGCCAAAGCCTTAATTTTATGAGAAAGTGAAACGTGTATCCCAGAGTAATGAAGTAAACTGCCAGCTCACAGCAAGTCAAACAGAGTAAAATAGAACTCAAATAGCACTTTCCAGTAACATACATCTTAGACTCTGAACATTTAAGCAATTTCGTATGTAATTCTCTATGCTTCAGGTTTTGCCTTTCATATGATATGCTCTGAGCAAATCCTAGCCTTAGCATAAATCTAGAACTAATTCACTTATGTGCATTCACATTCTGACCTGGAACACATCTCAGATGAAAGAGGGGGATGATTGGATATGGTTTATGCTGCATGAAATTTAAATATAGATACATCAAGAAATATTTCCTAGTGTTGGTGAAGCTATTATTACATGATCTGCTAAGAGATTATTTTCTAATAAGAAAACATTTTTATTTCAATCTCTATCTGTATATTTAATTCTTGCCGCAACACAGAACTTTCAAATTATAGGCTTTAGTATTTTTAGATATAATTAATATGGGCTTACTAAAATGTTATTCGAATCACCTTCACCTCAATTCCATAATACTATCCTCTGAATTTTTACTTCTTATTGTGATCAGATACTTCTCCTGTATAAAGAATATGTTTAGATAACATGCATATATCAAATGAATTTGTATTTGAAGCAAAATTTAACTCACTTTTTTTGGTATATTTACTGAAGTGGAGATGTTGGGGACAATATTTCTCTATTCCTTTTAAGATTTACATTTCTTAAGACACTCTGCATACATTTATATTTTAAGAGTTAAAAATCAGGTCTTAGTCTGTAAGCCTGTGGGTCTTCATAATTCAGTAATAATTATTGGCATTTTCTCTCCCTAGGCTTTCTAACATGACAAGTATTTCTTGCCATTAGATATGACACTATTTTAGTCAATGGCCTTGAACTGGAGACTGAATTTACTCTGTATTCTATGTTTTTCAACTATTATATTATTGAATATTCTCTATTGTTATTTTTTGTGAGACTGTGTCCTATATGATACATCATTTGTTCTTTTTCTGCTGTATTTAGATGTTTATTTTATTGTGTGTGGTGTTTTTTTTTAAATTTCTCTTTCCTTGGCTAAAATGAACCTCATTATTCCAAAATAAAGGAGCTCTCTCTTCAAGTACGAGGAAGAAAAGTTAAACAATGAGATATTCTTTCAGAGAAAATATAAGAAAAGGAATTGAAAACTGTGTGGCTTTTTTTTAATGTGAAGATTTTTTGAGTTAAAAATTACTCTTTTTTTTCTCCATATAGTTCTCTAAGATGGTAGGTTATGCAGAAATCGAGCTGTTGCTATATAGACATTTTATTCATATATGTGACTTTTATTTTATTTTAAAAAACTTGTGCTAGTAGCCATCAACTCTTTATTTTTATTTTTTAAATATATTTTATTGATTTTTTACAGAGAGGAAGGGAGAGGGGTAGAGAGTTAGAAACATCGATGAGAGAGAAACATCTATCAGCTGCCTCCTGCACACCTCCCACTGGTGATGTGCCTGCAACCAAGGTACATGCCCTTGACCGGAATCGAATCTGGGACCTTTCAGTCCGCAGGCCGATGCTCTATCCACTGAGCCAAACCGGTTAGGGCCCATGAACCCTTTAAAGAAGCATGATGGTTAATTTTATGTATCAACTTGTCTAGGCAATGTGCCTAGATAGTTGGCCAAATGTTTTTCTGTTCTTTGAAGATTTTTAAAAATGAAATTAACATTTTAATTAATGACATATATGGAGGTTCTCATCCTACCAATGTGAAAGCCTTAACAGGACAAAGACTGATCTAGACTAAGAAGGTATTCTGCCAGCAGACTGTTTGGACTCTGCAACTCTTCCCTAGGTTTCTAGCTTGCTGCCTACCCTGCTGACCTTGGATTTAAAAAGCCTCGATAATCATATGACCCAATTTCTTTCTTTTTAAAAAATATATTGTTATTGATTTCAGAGAGGATGGGAGAGGGAGAGAGAGTTAGAAACATCAATGATGAAAGAGAATCATTGATTGGCTGCCTCCTGCATGCCCCACACTGAGGATCAAGCCAGCAACCTGGGCATACTATGCCCTGACTGGGAATCGAACCGCAACCTTCTGGTTCATAGGTTGACGCTCAGCCTCTGAGCCACACTAGCTGGGCAGACCCAATTTCTTAAAATCTTTCTCTCTCTCCACATACATACACACAGGTACACACACACACACACACACACACACACACACACACAATCTTTGAATAATAATGTTGAATAAGACCTTATGGAGATTTGGGAATTAATAACAAGAAATTTTTTAAAAAACCATTAAAACATGATGAATTTTTAAAAATAGTGTTATATACTATATATATATTTTTTATACTAAATTTATATGCCTGATATATTATACATAATGTCTATACAATATCTGTTGGGCCTGATTTTCTGGATAACTAATGCAGAAAATATTGTCAAATTCAGTCATTAAAAATATTATTAATACTTAACTTGAAACCAACTTTTAAATCTTCATATTTTTAGTAATATCTCACACACACATAGGTATTAAATTATTTTTAAGTTGTAAATGTGACCTGAAACTTTGTTTAAAGTAAAGGTTTACATTTGAAACTGAAAATTGAGTTGTTGTAGAATCCTCCTTTTTCTTAAATGACCTTGCTTCCTTCTTTTGATTCATTTTTCTCAACCTCTGATGATAAAGGAGCTTTGCATCTCACCGAGGGACTCAAGAGAAAGTGTTATTAGCAGGAGTTTTCTATGAGAAAATTGCGTTGAGCCATATGGGCTTTCCAGATTTCACTGTATTACAAATGGGAATTTTATAAGGGTCAAGGGAAATAAACTACTCACACCCACAGTGGAGAATATTTGAGGCATCAGAGGAGGAGGATCAAGACAATATTAATGTCAGTGTCTTCTCTTTCAAAGATGTCTTTAGATTTTGCTCTGAAGATATGTGAGGAAATGTAAAAATTGTAACTTTTTATTGCGTTTTGAAGAAACCTTATAATGAATGAAATTGTTGAAGGATTTAGTGTAGCAGTAGAATAAAAAACCCAATTTTGATAAGAGAAAACATATAATATCTACTACAATTAACAGTTTTGAGTGGGCCATGTATAGAGTTAAAAGCTTATTTAGCCTCTGGCATTTGCACAAGTAATTGCTTGCTTTGCCCATGCCATCATGCCCTCCATTGCCATTGCTATTAGAATCATTAATTGCCTATTTGCCTGTTTCAATTTGTACAGATGTCATAGCAGTAATTAGATATTCTGCCCATTTCCCTCTATAATGGTCTAATTTTATTTCATTAATTCTAAGAATTTAAGACTATTCAATTTTCTCCAAGTCATATTCCTCTATATAGCTAATATTGATCACATAAGCACAGTTTGATTTTATCATATTTCTTGCGATTAATCCTCACATCTCCAAAAGGTCCAATTCAACATTATCTTTCAAAGACTATTTCTCACTTTGAATTTGCAGAGTAAACATACAGAATCAACTAATTCCGTATCAGAAGCATCTTTACGAGTCTACTATTCACTTGACTGGTCTGATACTCCGTACTGGCTACATAATATGTAAAGTTCAGCAGCAAATGAAAATGCGGGGCTTCTTATTCAAGAAATTAAGAATTTCAAGACAGTGGCAGCAGAGCATTAAGCTAATTATAGTGCCCTCTGAAACGACAGTTCCCACTGGAAGCTTTAGTGAATTCCTCCCTGTCATCCTTACCAAGGGGTTTTTGGGCCTCTGTTTGCACACTTTCAGAGACAGAAATTTTACTAATTCTCACAGCCATCCAGTTCCTTAATTCACCAGTTATGTCTATTGGAGAGTGCTTCCTTGTTTTTTCAAAATAAGGACGGGTGATGATAGCACATGACTAATTGCTGATGCTTATTATTATTATAATTATTATTTGTTACTTGTTTTCTCACATTTTTCTTGTACTAGTGTTTTTAAGGCAAACATAGGAAAAGAGCTGAAATGATTTGACCATCTATCCCACTTCGTTACCTTTACTCTTTTCATCTTCTTTACCAAGTTCGTTCTCTTCTTTCCTAAAATTGAGAGTAAACATCAATAACAATACCTCCAAAATTGGTTTTTAAAGGAAATGAATAGACTAAGAGATAAGGGATAAAAAGTTATAAGATGTCATCCAACCTAATCATTTCTGGGCATAAATAGTGTCTGAAATACAGGCATTGATAGAAATTTCAAATGTAAGGACTTCATGGCCAAAATAAACTGTACAAATGGACCTGTCATTCACTGTGATACCAGCAACACAAGACTCTGAAGGTCTTTTTGATGTATACTTGATTAAATAACTAAATGAATTATTTTTATGTATTCAGTCTTATGCATATTTTCACATTGGTTTCTTAGGCCACTATATAGATGAACTGTATTATTTTAGGCACTTAAAATGGCATTTTTATTCAATGATTTTCTTAATCTACTTATGTACACTTAGCATGATCTCTTTCTCCTTGCCTGTTGTAAAAAATCTTTTTCATTGCATTGGACTATCTTTCCTTTCTAATTCTGAATCTCTTCTCCTCTCTCCAATTAGATATAATCTCTTTCTTATTTGAATTCTTATTAAAATTTGGATTGATCTTTCCTCATTGCATTTCATATCATATCCACCTTCCATATTAAGACCAACTTGAAAGCCACCTTTATAGCATGTAACATAACCTTTAACAAATACCTACTTAATTTATTGATCAAATATGGTTAACCATAATTTTGCTTATTGATTTTGAATGATACTTATTGAATTTGGTTAAAATACATGCAAAAAGAATTTTTAAAAAGCAGCACACATCCCAAAATCATAAAGAAAACATTGCTGCTAATTTTTTTTAATTGGAGAAAATACACATCAGGAATATTCAATACTGAAATATTAAAGATATCATTGAGGAGCACAGTATTTCAAAAAGACAGTTGTTCCAAAATTTTTGAAAATTTATTTTAAGCATGGTAGCTTACAAAGAAAAAGAAATAAATGTGGATGGGGTCAAGGACCAGATCTAAGATTCTGTCTAATGGGTTATAAATGATTAAATGTTTTAATATAATTTATTCTATGGAATGCAGAGAATGGTGTTTTATTTTTTTTAAAGTATGAACCATGAGATTTTTATTTCCTGTTCAAGAGTGTAGGAGGAAAGGAATTTCTGACCCCTCTGAGGTAAGAGAGGCAGGTCAAAGCAACCCATCCCAGGTTAGAGCTCTGGAGGTACTTGCTCATTAAAAGGCACTGGTGTTTGGTCTACAGCACTCGAAAACATTAGACAGTTCTGTCTCGGCTCCCTTATGAGTCAAGTGGGCTTTAATTAATCAATTTATTTTTATTTTTTTCTTTAAATTTAAATTCTTTATTGTTTAAAGTATTACATAAGTCTCCTTCTCCCCCCATTGACCTCTCCCTGGCCATCCCTACCCCCAGCACATGCTCTCACTGCCCCTCCCATCTGTGTCCATTGGTTATGCTTATATGCATGCATACAAGTCCTTTGGTTGATCTCTTACCCCCTCATCCCCTGCCTTCCCTCATAGATTGGACAGTTTGCTTCAGTGACTCTGGTTCTATTTTTGCTCATCAGTTTATGTTGTTCATTATATTCCACAAATGAGTGAGATCTTGTGATGTTTATCTTTCTCTGACTGGCTTATTTCACTTAGCATAATGCTCTCCAGTCCCATCCATGCTGTTGCAAAGAAGAAGAATTCTTTTTTATAGCAGTGTAGTATTCCATTGTGAAGATGTACCAGTTTTCTAATCCACTAATCTGCTGATGGGCACTTCGGTTATTTCCAAATCTTAGCTATTATAAATTGTACTGCTATGAACACAGGGTTCATATATAGTTTCTGATTGGTGTTTCTATTTTCTTGGGATATATATTCCTAGAAATGGGATTACTGGATCAAATGGAAGTCCAATTTTTAATTTTTTGAGGAAATGCCATACTGTTCTCCACAGTGGCTGCACCAGTCTGCATTCCCACCAGCAGTGCATGAGGGTTCCTTTTTCTCCACATCCTCTCCAGCACTTGTTGTTTGTTGATTTGTTGATGATAGCCATTCTGACAGATGTGATACGGTACCTCATCGTTGGATGATTAATGACTTTGAGCATGTTTTCATATGTCTCTTGGCCTTATGTATGTCTTCTTTTGAAAAGTGTCTATTTAGGTCCTTTGCTCATTTTTTGATTGGATTGTTTATCTTCCTTTTGTTAAATTGTATGAGTTCCCTATAAATTTTGGAGATTAAATGCTTATCGGAGATAACATTGGCCAATATGTTCTCCCATGTAGTGGGTTTTCTTGTTGTTTTGTTGATGGTTTCTTTTGCTGTGCAGAAGCTTTTTATCTTGATGTAGTCCCATTTGTTTATTTTCTCCTTAGTTTCCATTGTCCTAGGAGATTTATCGGTAAAGATATTGCTATGACAAATGTCTGCTATTTTGCTATCTATGGGTTCTTCTAGGATTTTTGTGGTTTCCCATCTTATGTCTTAAGTCCTTTATCCATTTTATTTTTGTGTATGGTGTAAGTTGGTGATCTAGTTTCATTTTTTTGCATGTATCTGACCAAATTTCCCAGCACCATTTATTGAAGAGACTGTCTTGACTCCATTGTATGCTCTTGCCTCCTTTGTCAAATATTAATTGAGCATAATGGCTTGGGTCCATCTCTGGGTTCTCTGTTCTGTTCCATTGGTCTATATGTCTGTTCTTGTTCCAGTACCAGGCAGCTTGAGAACAGTGGCTTTGTAGTATCACTTGATATCTGATATTGTGATCCCTCCAACTTTGTTCTTCTTTCTCAGCTGCTAGTTTTATTCATTCAGTTTTATATATTTATTTATTGTGACTTTAAATTCAAATAAATATTTATCTTTTTATGAAGATAAAGTAGCTCATAAATCACATCAGAATTTTTTCAGAAGGTTAATATTAGTTTATTTTAAATAAAATAATGAACATCTTTATTATTTTTTAATACCTGTGCAAAAATTGCTTTGACAAAATGATTCTGACACCTGTATGACTTCATGATCACAAGTACCATAAATTAAGCAACTATTGATGCAGGCATATAACAGAGTCTGGTGAAAATTCTTTTATATTTTCATTTTGGCAAAACCCACGACTTAAAAGTGATATATATTTTTATTATTAAATGATAATTTAAGCATATGTTTTAAAGGAACTTATGACATATAGAGGCTCCATCATAAAACTTCAAAAAATGTTCATAAATAGTAAGATTGGGAATTTCTTACCAAATCCTTTATCGAGACACAAGATAATCATGAAACCCATGAACTCAAATACTTTTATATATTTCCACTTTGACATATTTTCATGCTAAGTGTTGCTATAACTTTAGTTTTAAACTTGGTCTACAAAAAATATATGTATATTTTAATTTATAATATATTATTAATTAAATAATAACTCAGTGTCCTGATTTTATAGAATTTAAATGTATTAATTAAATTTAATGTATTTTCCACCAATATATTTTCATTTCTTTTTTTAAATTTTTAAATTTTTTTTTATTGATTTCAGAGAGGAAGGGAGAGGAAGAGAGAGAGAGAGATAGAAACATCAGTGATGAGAGGAAATCATTGATTGGTTGCCTCCTGCATGTTGGACCGAGCCCGTGACCCAGGCATGTGCCATTGACCAGAATTGAACCTGGACCCTTCAGTCCGCAAGCCAACGCTCTATCCACTGAGCAAAACTGTCTAGGGTTTTAAATTTCTTTAAATTAAACTTAAACTTTAGTTCAGAAAATTTTGCCACTATGGTCATCAGAATCATTAGTTTTGTACTATTTTAATATGAATCCTTTAGAGACATTTACGTGGATTTATTTTTTCTATGTTATATAGTTATTTTTCTATTCTCTCCTTTATACTACATTAATCTTTATATTATGCTATGTTTAAATTAAATATTTCAATTCCAGATTTTGAAATAATATTTTATTATATATTCTTATGAATAATGAGAAACTACCCTGATAGTTACAATTCGATAAAGATATTTTTTCTGTTTCTTGAAGTGTTTATATGTATTTTATTGATCCAACAACATTTATTAAGTTTTTACTATGCTCCTGGGAGAATACTAAGTACTGAATATATATATATATTTCCCATAAATCTTTCATATTTATACATATACAGATAACTAAGAGTTTTCATTAGTGCTACTTAACACAGCTTACTGAAATTATGTGCTTTGTTTGGGAAAGTTGAAGGAGAATGCTGAAGTGATATTTAAACTGAACTTAAAAAGTGACTTGGTCTTGGAAATGACATGAAAAGATATATACACCAAGTGATAGCAGCAGTATATAAGTTTATTCACTTAATCAAGGGATTAACCAAAGAACATATATGTACAATCCATAGACACAGACAACAGTGTGGTGTTAGCCAGAAGGAAGGGGGGTGAGGGCTCGGATGAGGTGGCAAAGGAGGGTAGGGTGGGGACATCTGTAATAGTGTCAACAATAAAAATTAAGTAAAAAAACACACCAAGAAATAGTTATGGAGTGCCCACTGTAATGCAGGAACTCATGAGGTAATGTATTGCAAGAGGGGCTAGAATGTGCTAACAATTGAAACTGTGGTAGGAGCAGTGAAGTTGGGGGTTGGGTTTCAAAGGTGTTGGTAAAAAATGAGAATGAGCAACTATGTTGAGAACAGATTGCACCAAGGTACGGAAATTGGATTTCACATTATGTATAGGAAAATTCTTCAGCAGCTGAGTGGCCTGAACCAGTTTACTTTTAGGAAGATAACTTTGACAGCAATATGGAAAGTGAGCTAGAGTGAGGGAGAAATGGGGTGTCAGCTAAGAGAGTTATGAGGTCCTTATTATAGTCGTCTAAGCGAGAAATAGTGATGACCCAGACCTTAGGAGTGACAGGTGAATGGAGAGGATAATCTGAATTTGAGAGACATGTTTGGGGGAGAATTGACAGAGTTTGGTGACAGAGTATTTTACTGTCAATCATAGTAAAAGTTATTTGTTAAAATAAGTACATATTATAAAAACATGTGCACTATAACTATTTCCTGTTATTCTTGATTTAATAATTTTGATTAGTTTTATCACTTTCATATATCTCAAGAATAAAGAGAATGTGGATTGACATTGTTGGTAATGGGAATAGAAAGCTTTAATTTATGCAAAACATAGGAATTTCAGAATCTACGCTGAAGTCAATTCTTTTATTTTAGCAGTAGACTGAAGTCCAGACACTAAATATAGTTAATGGTAGAACCCATTAACTGACTCTCTTGATTTGAGGCATTTAAATTAGCTTAATGGTATGTTTATATGTTTTTGGAATAATATTTATTATTAATTTGTTAATACTTAGAATCCCACCAGATTTTTAAACTTTATTTTTATTGTTGAGACTATTACAGATGTCCTCCCTTTTTCCCCCTTTGACCTCCTCCACCTGGCCCCCACCCCTCTTCCCTATGGCCATCACCACACTGTTATCTGTGTCTATGCGTTATGCATACATGTTCTTTGGCTAATCCCTTCACCTTCCCCAGTTCCCCCTCTCCCTTTGACTGTACTGCACATAATAGGCCTGTAGTATATATTTAATGAGTGAAGACTTGCTTTAGAAGGAACAAAAAAGTAAATAGTGATTGTATAATTTCACTGTATTTTAGTTTATCATTTATGAGGAACTGTAGAAATGTGATCAGCACCTACCTTAGTACATTATAAAAGAAATAGAATTATTGTCATCTTAGAATTTTTGATTTAGAGTAATTTAAAAATGAAATGTATGTATAATGGAATATTATCCATAAAAATAATAAAATCTTGCCCTTTGAGATAGCATGTATGGAACTAGAGAACATTATACTAAGTGGAATAAGTCAGAGAGAGAGAGACAAATACCATATGATTTCACTTATATGTGGAATCTTAAAAAACATACAACAAAATTAATGAACAAACAAAACAGAAACTCATAGATACAGAGAACAAATTGATGTTTGCCAGAGGGTAGAGGGTTGGGAGGGTGGCTGAAAAAGGTGAAAGGGATTAAGAAGTACAAATAACCAGTTAAAAAAATCGTCACAAGGATGTAAAGTACAGCATAGGGAATAAAGTCAATAATATTGTAATGACTATGTATATGGCATCAGATGGGTACTAGACTTACTAGAGTGATCACTTTATAAGATATATAAATATCTAATCACTGTTGTAAACTGGAAACTAAAATAATAATGAATGTCAACTAAAATTTAAAAATAAATATAAAAGTGACAATTGTACTTCTTGATTCCCAATTCGGATGCATTTTATTTCTTTCTCTTTTCTGATTGCTCTTGCTAGCATTTCCAGTATTATGTTAGAGTGGTGAGAGAGGGCATCCTGTCCTCTTCCCGATCTTAGAGGAAAAGTTTTCAGTTGTTCACAACTGAGTATGATATTAGCTGAGAGTTTGTTATATATGATCTTTATTATGTTAAGGTACTTTCCTTCTAAACCCATTTTATTGAGTGTTTTAATTATAAATGGATGTTGTATCTTTTGCTTTTTCTGCATCTATTGATAGCATCCTGTGATTTTTATTATTTATTTTGTTGATGTGGTATATTACATAGATTGACTTGCATATATTGAACCATACTTGTGCCTCTGGCATGAACCCCCCCATGATTGTGATGTATTTATTTTTTTAGTATATTGTTGCGTTTGCTAGTATTTTGTTTAGGATTTTTGCATCTGCATTCATCAGAGATATTGATCTGTCGTGTTTTTTTGTGTACTATCCTTGCCAGGTTTTGATATCAGGTTTATGTTGGCTTTTTAAAAGGTGTTCAGAAGTATTGCATCTTCTAATTTTTTGAAGAGTTTGAAAAGGGTAGGCATTAAATTTTCTTTGAATTTAAAGAATTCACCAATGAAGCCATCTGAAACCATCTGGTCCTAGACTTTTACTTTTTGGGATATCGTTGTTTTTTTTTAATCCTCACCTGAGGACATTTTCATTGATTTTTTTTTGAGGGTTGGGGCAGGGGGGAGAGAGAGAGAGAAAGAAAGAGAGAGATAGATAGATAGAGAGAGAGATATCAACCATTAATGTGAGAGGGAAACTTCAATCAGTTGCACTCCTCACACAGTCCAACTGGGACCAGGGATCATACCTGCAACCTAGGCATGTGCCCTGACCGGGAATTGAACCCAAGACCTTTTAGCATATGGGACCCTACTAACTGAGTCACACTGGCCAGGGCAGGAGGTATTTTTTAAAATATATTTTTATTTTTTCAATTGTAGTTTAAGTTCAGTATTAGTTTGTGTTAGTTTTAGGTGGAGGTTAGATAATCATATACTTTACAAAGTGTTGCCCCTGATATTTCCAGTACCCAAATAGCACCATACATATTATTGACTGTATTATTGCAATATTATTGACTGTATTTCCTGTGCTATACTTGATGGTTGTGCCAATTTTCTCACTGTTAATTGGCTTAATTAGATTTTTCAGATCTTAGTGATTCAGTCTAGGAAGGTTACATATTTCTGGGAACTTATCCATTTCTTCAAGGTTATTAAATTTGGAGGTATATAGTCTTTCATAATATTCTTGTATGATTCTTTGTATTTCTTTGATGTCTGCAATAACTTCTCCTTCATTTCTGATTTTGATTATTTGAGTCTTTTCTCTTTTTGCCTTAGTCTGGCCACAGGTTTTTTTCAATTTTATTAAATAAACAAACAAGAAAAACAAACAAACTCATAGACACAGATAGCAGAGGGAAGGGAGGTGAGGGTACTAAAATGTAAATGGGGTCAAATATATGGTGACGGAAGATTTGACTTTGAGTGGTGGACTCACAATGCAATATATGAATTGTACACTTAAAACCTATATACTTTTATTAACCAATGTCACTCCTATAAGTTTAATGAAAAATAAATTAAAAAAAACTGGAAGACAATGTGACAAATTAAGTCAGCAACTAATATAAAAGTGCATAGTAAACAAAAGAGATTTTGAAGTTTTTCTTGAGGAAAAGAAACGTAACAAAAAATGTAGAACATATTCACATACACAAAATATATAAAAATAGTTTGATGTTTGCAGTGGCACTTACTGGACTAGGATTTGAATATATACAACCCGATTTTGTTTTTAGCCCTTTAAAATAAACTAACAATGATTGCAATTCCATAAAGATCACTAATTTTGATTTTAAAAGGAGGATGAAGAAAATATTAAGAAATAGATGAATTTAAATAATAGAACACTTTAAATTGAGATAACTTCTAATGAAGAAAATGATTTTTCTAGTTTCCAGATAAACATTTTCAGATTTTTTTTTTTAGTTTTTTTTCATTATTGATTAAGGTATTACATATGTGTCCTTATCTTCCCATTGCCTCCTCCCCATCCCCCCACTCATGCCCTCACCCCCCTGGTGTCGGTTTGACATAGGTAAAACAGAAGGAAATACATAGGAAAGTGGGGGGAAATACAATCAAACCATGTATCAACACTAACTAGAGGAGAAACATAAAAATTCTGTGGTAGTCCATATGCTAGCTACAGTGTGTGCCACACTGCAGTCAATGTGAGTTCATTGTGAAGCAGACCTCTCTGGCTCAGGGCACGCCCGTGGATAATGCAGATCTGGTCTGTACAGAATGAGGAATGATGCAGTGTGACCAGACTTCAGAGATGGCCCTCCCACAGTCTGTGAAGTTTCAGTACATAGATATTTGTGCTCAGTGGCTGGGCTGCTTTGATAACAGAATTAATTTGGCCTCTAGAGAAGGTATGTTCTCTCTGGAAAAGTATTCACAGAAGTGTTTGTCCCTCTAGTCCTTCATTTATCAACAAAATACCAATAGAGAGGGAAAATAAAATTCATGAAATTACTAATAATTTCCTGAGTGAGGTATTTGAGACACTTGGAAGATTCTTAAAATTTTATTTTAATTAATGTCATTCACGGAAGTACTCAGTGCATTAATAAAGAATTATAAAATTATCCCAGAATTGGAATTTTTTTTAATAATAGGAGAACAAGTATAATTAAGAGGGACAGGATAAAGTCATGTTTGTTTAATGTGTATTTTAAGTTTCTAATCTGTTATTTTGTTTAATTTTTTAAAGTGCAGTTTATATTTATTTGAGTACTCTGCATTTAAAAAGAAGAAAAAATAATTGTAAATGTGTGTCTCTGGGAGGAAATAAAAGCTCTAATGTTGCAGATTATATTATTCACTACACAGATTCATGGAAGATGCAAAGAGAATTTTATAAAATTAAATAATATACAGTGTATGTGTTAAAAAACAAAGTTCACTGAAGGAAAGTGAGTCATGTATGACTTCCCATTGTGTACTCATTTATCTCCTTGGTCATACAGACAGACTTTGGAAGTCTACTTTTGACAACAGAGTTGGTGGCAGTTTTAGGCTTTATAGACTTTTGACAGATGGAATCATGAAATTATTGATTCAGTATTCTCAAACCTAAAATACTCCAGATGCAGATGTAATATAATAAGGGTTTATGACATAGTTAAGATTAGTTATGATATATTTGAGTATTTTAATCCTTAGTGCATTTTGGATCTCGAAATATTGTCACGGTCTATAATAAAATGATCTAAATTAATTTGATGAAAGCATCATTTGCCTATATGCAAATATGGGGAGGGTGTTTCTAATTGACATGCCAGATTCCACATAATGTAACTAAATTGTCACAGGAGATTTAATGCAATTATCTGGGCAATCTGGTTAGGACAAACTTATAATCAACAGATATTTATGGAGTTTCCACTGAGTGCCTAGCTTTATATTAGTTGCTGCATATCTGTTGAAGTCTCTGGAGGTAGATCTGATGGTGAGAATGGAGATGGGAGAAAGGTTCAGAGGGAAAATTCCCATCAAAAAAGAAGTTAGTTTCTAAATCTACAAAAAATATTAAACTAGGAATTAAAAAATATTTCTATTTCTATTTATTTTATCTTATGATAATTCTAAAATAAAGCATTTCCTTAAATTAGGTGTTTAATAAAGTCAATTGACAAGATATCTATAATAATAACAGCATAATATGCTAATTAGACTGGACGTCCTTCCCGATGACCTTCCGGAGGGAAGCCCGGGTCCAGAGTGCCTGCCAGAGGCTAGAGGGAAGCCTGGGTCCTGGGTGCCAGAGGGAAGCCGGTGCCGGCAGCCAAGGGAAGGAAGGCCTACTCTTGCACAAATTTCATGCATTGGGCCCCTAGCTTAAAAATAATTGTTTAAGGAAGATTACAGCATTATATAGACTCTTTAGTCATATTTAGAATTAACAAATCAATTTTGGCATGAAATACTAAAGAAGTAAAAGAAAAATTAAAAAATGAAATATGATATATTTCCTGATTTAGAAGGCCTAATGTTATTTTCATTTTTGATGGGGTTGGGGGGTGGGGGTCAAAGAAAACCTGACAGCAAAAATTATTTTCTTCTTAAATTATTTGCATTATCTACATAGATTTTTTAAAAATGAGTTGAAGTTCTTGCTAAGGAATCACATCATGTGTTGTGATTATTTCTATTCCATTTCATCCTATTTATTTCTATTTATTTAATTTAAAAATACTATAACTTACTACATTTATTTTACTATACATCAATCACCAATGGGTAGTGACATGTAGTTTTTAAAAGTCTTTTTCCTAGAATTTTCTAAAAATAATCACAAAGGATTAAAAAAAATCAGACAATAGAAATTAAACAGTAAATACATAGATCTACATTGTTAGATACACAGTAGCTATTTTGTTCTTTTACTTTTAGGTATTGAATTTAATTCCAGATTTGTTTTTTAATGGTCTTGAGACTAACTAACCAGTTGTCACACTTACTTTAATCTGACCGATTTGTGAGTAAGCACAGTATCTTCATTGTGTTAACCTGCTCCTTTAAGTATCTCCCTGAAACTAGATAGCTGAGGCTAATGATTTGGGAGGGCAACATGCTTGTTTATATGTTAATATTGTCTATCTATTCTATATGCTTCTACATTTGTTAATATTGGCTATACTGTGCAAGAGAGTCTTAATGTGAACTCATCCCATTGTTCAGCAAAAGAACAGCAAAGATTGTTTCCAACTTTGTGAATCAGGTTGAGGGGTCTTTAGTATCCATTGCTTAATCCAAGTCCATAAAGATAGATAAAAATTATATTATTGAAATATTGCCAATAAAAACATTTGGATGTATTCAGTACTACCAAATTCATATTTTTCTTTTCTTTTATCATATATGTGACATATGTATAATATATTTCAAAGTTACATAGATATCATATTTTTTTATAAATTAAAATGACAGAGAACTAAGAATATAATATAACTAAGTATAATCATCTGAAATTAAGTCAAAAAATGGATGTGGTGAGAACTATGGCAACTTGATCTAGACTAAAGCTATTGAACTCAAATTTATTGTGATTAATATTGAAGGGGTAAAGCAGGTCCAGGAGTTTCAGAACTCCTTACTTTCTAAGAGAACTCATAAATCTGGATGTAAAAACTCACTACTTAAAAACAGAAAGAAAACTTTGCAGTCCAAACCCACACTTTTGTGGAAAGGATGGGAATAATTTGCAAGCATCAAGGTTGTACTGTAGAAGTGTGTGAAACACAGCACCACTTGAATTAGTGGTAACCTGGACTAGAATCCTAACTTTATACATATATATTTTCCATGTAGACCCAAGATGGCCGCCACAAGATGGTCTGCAGGGGAGGGCAGTTGGGGGGGACCAGGCCTGCAGGGGAGGGCAGTTGGGGGCAATCAGGCCTGCAGAGGAGGACAGTTGGGGGGGACCCAGGCCTGCAGGGGAAGGCGGTTGGGGGCGACCAGGCCTGCAGGGGAGGGCACTTGG
>NW_005354829.1:3046315-3081293 GCF_000412655.1 Myotis brandtii
ATTGTGGCCCTTGAGTCAAAAAGTTTGCCCACCCCTGGGTTAGGGGGTGATCAGGCAGGCAGGCGAGTGGTTGGGAGCCAGCAGTCCTGGTTTGTGAGAGGGATCCCAAATTGGAGAGGGTGCAGGCCGGTCTGAGGGACACCCCCCACCCCCTGCACAAATTTCGTGCACCGGGCCTCTAGTAGACATATAATTATACAAAACATATAGTCTTATCTTTTAAGTCATCTAAAATGGCAGTGATGGAAAGGAAGATATGAAAAGTGTAATGACTGTGAGAATAGAAGTGTTTAAAAAATTATGGCTGTTCTAAAGGTAGATTAATAAAAAATATCTTTTTCTAGAGAATTTACTAAAATTATGATGATCACAAAAATTATTTTTGGTTTATTTTGTTAGTTGCTTTTATTTTGTGTTTTGGTATGCCAATAACAATGAACAAAATGAAAGATCAAGAAAGAATATATCTGGAAAATAATGATTTCTAGAAAAAGAAGAGAAGGAGGTATATGTGTTGGGAAAGTAAAGACTAGAAATGTAAACTGGATGGAGCAGGTTAGAGGAAGCGATAGCCTACAGCATCTGTGGAAAAGGCCACATGTGAGAAGGGAACTAATCTCTAGTGAGCCATAGAGAAGCTCAGCACTTCAATGTTGAAGGCACTGGAAGAAAGAAATGCGAAATGGGACAGGAATTAGGTTACTTTATTGAGGTGTCATTTGACACCTCCAAGTCTCTGTCCTGTTCCTCCTGAACAGAACATGTGGCACAAGTTCTATCCATTGAGGTAATTAATAAAAATAATATAAATATTTGAGAGAAAGAGAGAAGAGGATACAAAGGGTAGTATGAAGTGCTAAATCCAGAAAACAGCTGCATAAACATGTTAGAGATATCAGGATACACAAGGAGGTTAAGAAAGTGCAACAGGAAAGTAGGATTTGGGGTTAACAGGGGATTCTGTTGCTTTTCACTATATACACAGCATTTGTTCTTTTTGTGACTTTTAAATATATGCATGCATACTTTTGTTTGAAATATTTAAAAAACAGTTTGGTATGTGAAAGTAAAGAAAATTGTAGAGAGCACTGATTAGAGTCCATTTGGTTAAAGAAGGTAACTGAATAAGCTTGTCAAGAAAAAATGCTGTGCAGTTTGCAAAATAGGCCAGAGATTTAATTTTTGTATCCACTTGTTTTTAATTATTTTCAAGCATTTAATCATTGTGAGATATGTGTGACTAGATATTATTATTATTTTATTTTTCTGTTGGTATTTTTTTTCAAATTCCTATGCAGTAAGACAGAAATGATGACTGTATGTTAGCTTCTGGCAAATTTGTGACTCACTGGGTAGAAGGAGCAGGAGAGGTGCACATATCTCTTCTGGTTTTGAATCCCATAGGAGATGGGGCATTCCTAGGAATGAGTATAGTGGTTTCTGAAAAAGCAGCTTCTCCATACTAAGAATAGATTCTCTCCAGTTGAGCAAAAGAGAACTGTGGGTGGATGGAAAATATGAAAACAAGCTACTGGTCCGCAGACAAGCAAGCACTGTTTTCTTCACAGTACCACTTTTGAGAGTGACAAATAACTGGGTTGTACCCACTCATATAGGACCATATGCAAAATTACAAAGATAAAGATTCTGTGCTTAAATTATGGGACAGAAGTATTAGAAAACAATTGGACCAGGAAAAAAGGGGGCATACAAATAAAAATGAAGATCAGCAACCCTGTTACCATCGCTACTGCTCAAGAGTTGAAATTGTAGCCCGGCCAGTGTTGTTCAGTGGTTGAGTGTCGACCTATGAACCAGGAGGTTATAGTTCAATTCCTGGTTAGGGCACATGTCCGAATTATGGGCTTGATTCCCAGTGTGGGACATGCAGGAGGCAGTTGATCAACGATTCTCTCTCTCTCTCTCTCTCTCTCTCTCTCTCTCTCTCTCCACCCCCCTCTCTCCCTCTCACCCTCTTTCCCTCTCTCCCTCTCTCTCTTCCTCCCTTCTTCTCTAAAATCAGTTTTAAAAAGTGAAGAAAATAAAGAGTTGAAATTGCAAAAGATAACATAATGACAGCAAAATCCAGGAGCAAGTAAGTTTAAATCTAGTAAAAGTTGACTTTTAATTCTTCACTTCAGCCGTGAAGAATGTAGACTCATAGTCAGCAATCAAGTTGAGTTATAAAACAATAACGGTGTGTATCTTGTCTACCTAAGTTTGCTGACTGTGATTCATGTGCCATCACATCTGCCTGAATATAATAGAAAGTGCAGCATGATAGATGCAGAAAGGGCAAAAGAAGACAGCAGCATGTTATTGTAGGAATTAGTCTGATTCTGCCTGTCTTCTGGGCTTTTGTTGTTGTTGAAAGAAATTTATTCTTTTACAGCTCATTTCTAAATTTGTTTTGGAGCTTGTTTAGGTAACCCCTGAAAGTTCTTTTATGCATTTTTTTTCTCATATGAGAAACTGGTATCACGGGCCCTGGCAATGATGTAGTGTATGGGTAAATTCTCAAGCTTGAAAATATGACACTTTTGAGTTTCTTCTATTTAAATATTTACAAGATTGCTGAATTTTGGGAAGTGTCAGAGAGATATCCTATAGCACTTAGCAAAGCTAGCAAAGCTAAGTGTATTATATTAACAATAATCTGCCTATACTTAAGTAAATTACTCAGTTTTATTTTTTTGTAGCCACACAATACCTTTAAACAATTTACAAAACAATGTTATCTTCATAAAGGTAATTTATATTTTAAATGTAGTTATATTTCTCTATATTCAGATATATTTGTATCTCAGATATTTTGAGATATTTAATAAGCATTACAGCACGGACATAGACTTTAGGTAGTATTGTTTTTACCTATTTTGTTAAAAGTTTCCTTTCCTATTTTAAAAGTGTCTAAGTTTGTGTTAGAAATGAATGACTAAAGGGAGAAGAATAGACACATATTAGAGCCCTAAGTTGAATAGAAAAAAAACACTGAGGCAATAGAATTGGTCATACATTTTCTGAAACCTAAGGTAAGTAGGCTGCCATATTGGATTATTTGTTGTTTTCATACTAAGGACACAAAGGTACATTTAGAATATAAAAATGGTGTTTAATAAACACAAATTCTACTATTACAATGCTATTTGCTGAGTATACAAGTATATATTATTTCTAGAAAGTTCTGAAAAAATAGCAAATATATTAAATTCATATTTATATGTATTTCAGTCCAAGAGAATGGAGCAATTACCTCCAGACACAATACAGGGAAAGAAAATATCTTAGGCCTAAACATCCTAGCTAGTCCTGGCCCAGAGCCTCAGCTGTTGGAGCCTTGTCCTGTGCACCAGAAACAGTTACAGGTTTGATTCCCAGTCAGACGAGTAGGGAAGGAAACTGTTGGATGTTTCTCTCTCACATTGAGGTTTCTTTCTCTCTCTCTCTCTCTAAATTTAAAAACAAACAAACAAATAAACAAATATAAAAACAGTTTCCCAGATGAATATTAAAAAATAAAATTTCTATATGAAATATTTTTCTAAATGAAATTGAGATTTGACTATTAAATATTTTAGGACAGTCATGAGTGTTTTTTTATTGGTTTTTTTTTTTTGGTGGTTGTTTTTCAACAAAATTCACAGTAAATGATATTTACCTTTAAGAAGATGAGAGAGATTTTAATTTCAAATACATGTTTTGACAAAAAGGTGGTCATTAATGATATGCATATTTGCATAACCCATGGACACAGTAGTACAGTGAAGGCCTAAGGAGGGGGCAGAAGTAGGGTGGAAGGGGTCAATGGAGGAATAAAGGGGATATCTGTAATACTTTCAACAATAAAGATACATTTTTTGTAAAGTACATGATCACTTTTCTAGTGGTTGAGGTTAAATCCAGATTAAAATAGGATAGGAAGGTTATAGAGACTTTAATTTGAGTAATTTAGAGAATTCCATATTAAAACACTTATGGCTACAAATGCTTAGAAAAGCTCCAACAATTAACATTTTAAAAATTAATATTCAAATGTGCAGAAAAGTAGAGGCATCATTAGAAGTCAAAAATTGAAACAAAGTTGAAACCCAGAGTGATTTCCTACTGTGAAAATCTAGAGGCTAGACTTTATATCCAGACATCCAGACAATTTTGATTTAAAAAAAAATGGTAGAGACAGGGTTCATTACCTTGCTATATTGAAAGAAAGTGGTTGGAACTAAAATTTCTGCAAAACTAGCACACTGAATGTAAATAAAGAATGGAAACAATCTATTTCTTCCAAAACAAAAAACTCACATAGAAAATTGTTAGTTTTGGCTTAATCTCTATGTGAATAAACAGTTTTTCCAAAGATTTATATAACCTGGTATGTCCTCAGGATTGTGTTTAAGTTTATGCTACTGCATTACTAGTGGTGGAAACATAGTGACCAGTTAGTTCTGGATCACCTTTTTGTTCCTGAAAATAATCCAGTATAAAAAAACAAATATATATTAACTTTTAGAAAAAATAGGAGTTTGAAGAAACCTTAAGTTCAATTTCTTTTTTTTAAAGCCAGTTTTTTTTCCCCTAAAGATTTTTAATTGATTTTTACCAAGAGAGGAGGAAGGCAGAAGGAGAGAGAGAGAGAGAGAGAGAGAGAGAGAGAGAGAGAGAGCGCTGATCCAGTGCCAGGAGGCCTCGCGGCTCCGCTGATCCCAGTGCTGGGAGGCATATTACCCTTTTACTATATAGGATAGAGGCCTGGGGGCCGGCTGGTTTGCCCTGAAGGGTGTCCTGGATCAGGGTGGGGGTCCCCACTGGGGTGCCTGGCCAGTCTGGGTGAGGGGCTGAGGGCTGCTTTCAGGCTGGCAATTGACTGAAGCTCCCAACCGCTCCTTGTTTTCTTTTTTTTATTCTGGGCCAGCTTTAGCTCTGGCTCTAGCTCTGAGGCTTCCGCTGCTATAATCGAAACAATGTATAACTCTAGCTCTGAGATCCCGGCTGGCTGAAAGCTGATTTCTGGGGTTTTGTTTAGCTACTACATTTGCAACATAGTACATAGTTTCTTAGAGTTGTAGCTCAGAGGCCGTCAAGTCAGGCGGGGGTTGGAGTCCGCAGTCACTGCAGCAAGCAAACCTCATGTTCGCTTCCAGCTGCCTGGCTGCCGGCCGCCATCTTGGCTGACAGTTAATTTGCATAAGGATATGCTGATTAGCCAATGGGAAGGGTAGCTCGTACGCCAATTACCATGTTTCTCTTTTATTAGTGTAGATAATTCAAAGAAATTCAGATAGAGTATGCAGCAAGTCCCACTAAAGTTACAATAATATAGCAAAGAAGTATGACCTATACAGAGGGTTCTATGGATGCCAGATCTTTGAAACAGTTTTCTATAAGAAGAAGTCACTCTGAATGTGATTGCTATGATTTGGGCTAAGATTAAATAGTGCTTTAAAACTGTGGAATCTTAAGAGAACAAGTACAAAAATGCGTAGGGAAGCTCCAAGAAGAATAGAAAAATCACCAGCAAAGAAATATACCGTCTTAAATAAATTTTATCACTTTGAAAGTCACAGGCTTTGCCACTTGGGGATACTGCCTTTTGAGGGAACTGAAGCAGGTCATAGCTGTCAATACAACACCTCCTGAACCTGACAATTCTAAGAAGCATGAGAGGTGTGGCCTCTCAGATAGACCAAATACCAATGGGAGAATATGTCAGTGTGACAACAGAAGGGACAGCCATTAACTTGGAAAAGACAGCTTGGCATGAAGGTTTATCTGGCCCAGCCCTGTCATCTCAACAGGAAACTCTTATGAATGACTGTTTTAGAAAAATTCAATTCTGTGAGATATGTGTAGCAACAAGAATTGGTATAACATAAGAAGACGCTGAGAGAGTGAAAAGGGAAAGTGTTTGTGTGTGAGAGAATGAGAAAGCCAGAGAGAGAGCTACATTCTTTCCCAGCTATGTTTTAGAGGTAGCTAAAATTTTCCCATGAAGAAAATTCATGTCATCTTGAAAGGGTTCAGTATTTTTCTGGAAAAGTCTTTAAGAGGATGAGATCTTTGATAAAGGATCAAGAAAGGATAATAGAGGTGAAAATTCTTGATAAGGTGAGAGAGAATTCAGTTCACACATGGAGGAAGGGACTGATCATTGAAAAGATAAGGGCTGCTTCTTCCACCGAAATGGTAAAGAAGAAAGGAAAAAAACAGAAGCAGACTTTGGTATTTCCATAGACTCAGCCCTGAGAAGATTGAAATGTTTCTATCTGACAGTTTCTATTTTCACAGTGAAATATTAGGTAATTATCAGCTCCAATTGTGTACTTGATCATGATAAGGGATGAGGGATCATTGCAGAGTGAGGAAAAAGTGAAATATTGTACAGAAAAGAGGTGTGAACTTAATGATGCATCGTTTTTTAAAAATGATAGCCAGTAGCATGAGAAAAAGGTATGAAAGGGTATGAGAAAAAGCTCAAAATATAGTGGTTCTTCTAGATGTTAGAATATCATAATGATCATAAGTAGTACATAAATTAAAATTGATGATATTCCACATCCCCAAGCCCATTTCCCATTGAGTTCAGATGATTTCCCACTGTATCCAGATGGCAAACATTAGCAGTTGAAAGGTATAGTCTTCGGGATATTTTTTAATAAATGAATTGAGATCTGCGTGTATATGTATATATATTGCTTTTCTATCCATCTGTATATCAGTCTATTTTCTTTTACAATAGTGGTATCTGCATTCCCCAGTGTCCTTTTCTTTTTCTTTATGTAAGATCTATTTCATTCTTATAATGGTTTTATGGTACCTGTAATACAAATACCTTATGCTTTATTTATGTACTTTCCTGTTTCTGAAAATTTAAATGATTACCAGATTTACTACTACAAAAAATGTTATTAGCAGTGTGCTTGTATATTTATAAGAACTGGGGAAAGGAGGATTTAACAATGCTATCTTCTGAGATTTAAGTTTTTTATGTGGTGTTTATTAGCATGCTTTGTATATTGGTTTATTACACTTTTCTAGGGTATTCTGTGAAAATAATGGGTATTTTGTCTGATTATGTTGGTTTTACGTTTACTAATATTGGTTAAAATTAAACTTCTCAAAATCATCTTTGAAATGTGCATATGAAAGTTTTAATATAACTTAAGCCTAAATCCTGACCTCTAAGCCACTTTCTGATATTAGGTTAGCAAGGTATGTCTATAAGAATATTTGGAAATATTTGTTCCTACATTTAAAAAAGCAGAGCTTTCAAGTATATTAACATACATAGCACACATGCTATCAAGTATTAAAATATATACCACACATGATATATACATAACATACATTCATACATATATTACATACATACATATATATAGTTTTGTAAGAAACAGAAATGAATATAAATATGTGTGTACACATAGATTATCTCTGATATGATACAAAAGAAACTGCTAAAGGTTATTGCTCTCATTAAGGAAACTGGGATAGAAATACAGGCTTATTTTAAATTTTAGCAGCCTCTCTTTTAAACATTTGAATTTTTAAGTATACATGTTTGTATTATTCAATAATTATTAAATAATTATAAAAGTACTAGAGGTCCGGTACATGAAAATTCATGTACTGGTGGGGGGATCCCTCAGCCCGGCCTGCCCCCTCTCACAGTCCTAGAGCCCTCAGGGGTGGGAGGTGACCTGGTGATCAGGGAAAGGCAATGCCCCCATCACACCTCTGCTGCTGCCACTGCTGGCAGCACAAGCCTAGGCTGGCCCTGGTTACCTGATCCTCAGGTGGCCCTGGTCTGCTGGGAAGCTGACATCTGAGGCTTGCCTGCGCCTCGGGCTGGCCCTGGATGGCTGGGGGGCTGAGGGCGGGTCTGGCTGCACCATGCGTCTGTCATCCCCTGGCGGGGCTGAAAGGACTGGGTGCCACCATCCTGTGGCTATGGGCGCCGTCATCTTTGTGATGGAGTGACAATTTGCATATTTCCTCTTTATTAGATAGGATTTTCAAAGTAAAAGTAAAATTATGTGGATAATTTTATACCCATTCTGCCTTTCAAGAATGTTAACTTCTTTAATATTTTATGGGTAAATTTTTATTTAAACACTAGAGGCCTGGTGCACGGATTCATTCACAGAGGGGGAAGGCGGGGTGTCCCTCAGCCTCGCCTGTGCCCTCTCGCAATTGGAAACCCTCAGGGGATGTCCAACTGCTGGTTTAAGCCTGATTCCCACAATATGCCAAGTGGCAGGCGGCCAGGGAGGAGCCCGAGCCGGGGCCAGGCCGCTTGTGCTCATCCTGCCCCCCTGCGCCTGCTGCTGCTCAGTAGCAGTGCCGCGGAGTCAGGCGAGACTCCCACCGCCGCAGTTGTGCTCTCCAGCTGTGAGCCCAGTTGCTGGCTGATCAGCACTCCCCCTGTGGGAGCACACTGACCACCAGGGGGAAGCTCCTGCATTGAGCATCTGCACCTTGATGGTCAGTATGCATCATAGCGACTGGTCAACCAGTCGTTCCGGTCATTCCAGTTGTTCAGTTATAATGGTCACTTAGGCTTTTATATCTATACTAGAGGCCTGGTGCACAAAATTCATGCACAGGTAAGGTTCCTAGGCCTGGCTGATGATCAGGGCCAACCTGTGGGGTGACTGCAGGGGTGATCAGGGGTCCCCTACTGGCATCGCTCCTTCGCTGGCCTGGGGCTGCCCACTCACCAGCCCTGCCCCCCGCTGCTGCTGCCGGTCGCATCCCTCTGTACGGTGCTCGGGGGGGGCGGGCCCACTGGCACCTGCCTTGACTGTGCTGGGGCCTGTGGGTTAGAGGCAGCTCCTGTGTTGAGCGTCTGCCCCCTGGTGGTCAGTGTGCATCATAGTGACTGGTTTTTCGCTGGTCGTTCCGCCATTCAGTCTATTTGCATATTAGCCTTTTATTATATAGCATATAATAAAAGTCTAAGTGACTGTTACGACGGAATGACCAGTAGCTATGATGCACATTGACCACAAGGGGGCAGACGCTCAACGCAGGAGCTGTCCCAGCCCTCAGGCCCTGATTCCTGGTGGGGCCTGCCAGCCAGCCTCCCCATCCCTCCCCCCGGCCGCAGGTCCTGATTGCCCGATCGAGGCGGGGACCTGGGCTGGGACAGGGAATCGGGGGTGGGTGGTGGTGGACATGGGCGGTGAGGGAAGGGGGAGGAGGGGAGGCAGGGAGGCAGGGAACTGCACAGTGGCGGTATGTGGGTGGCAAGGGAAGGAGGAGGTAGGGAGGTGGGAAACCATATCGGCCCTGATCAATGACCAGGCCTAGAGACCCCACCTATGCACAAATTTTGTGCACCAGGCCTCTAGTATATAGATAAAATGAGTGAGTTGAAGTATTACCAATGAAAGAGAACTCACATTGTTAAAGTTCTAATTAATGCTAGATACTGTGCTATGTACTCATACATGTTAAAATAGTTAATCATCATATATTGTCATCAACTTATGAAAGTGGTGTTATTGAAACCAAAAAATGTGGGTGCTTTGAGTCCCATTTCTCGTCTCCCCCGCAACAGGAATGGCAGGTATCCATTGTGCACTGTGCTGGAGAGAGAGGGCAAAAAGGGAGCTCTTGCACTTTTAATTTAGGTGATGAAGACAGCCTGATAACTCCTGATTGGTTATCTGTAAGCTGTCTGTCTTAGCAATATCCATACATTTTAAAATTCATACCTCTTGTACTCATCCTTCCTTCCCCACCCCATTGGGGTGTCTTAGTAACTTTACCTAGTTGAGTTCTTGGGTTTTAGTTTCCTCCCATGGTGGTCCCACCCCTATCTACCTAGCTTTATTCTGTCTCCTCATTATTATCTCACTTTTAAAGACAGCGTAATTAAGAAGACAAATAAATTATGTACTAAAGACTGAGTATTTATGAATCTGTCTCTGTGTTGTTAGTTTACTTTGTTTATTCTATTCTACATGAGTGAAATCATATGGTATGTGTCTTTCTCTTACTGGCTTATTTCACTTAGCATAACTTGACTTGGGGTGTTGAACACAAAATATAACATATAAATGATGTATTATTGACCTGTACACCTGAAATCTATATAATTTTATTAACCAATGTGAATCCAGTAAATTAAATAAAAAATAAAATAACAGTAATTTTAATTTGTAGGGGCAGGATTCCAATCCTGTTCTCCTGGGCTACAAAATAACGATGCAGATATATATTTAGATAACATTGAAAATATGCAAATAACACATTAAGGCAAATGTGTGAAAAAGAACATATTTCAGAATAATTGTGTCTAAAAAATAAATGAAGCCTATTCAGCAGAAGGGAAATCAGAGGGAGGAAGAAAATAACAAAGAATAAAAACAACAAGTTCACTGCTGAAACTACTGAGATTTTAAAAGGAAAAAGAATCAGGATATTGTCTGGAAGCTGTTTTAGTTCTGTTCTATAATTCCACAAAGAAAAAAGTGGTAGTAAAGAGAAGGAATGCAACAGTGAGACTTCCAGGGGGGAAGGATGCAAAATGAGACATGAAAATATATCAGACAGAAATGAAAAAGATATTAAGTGGAGATGCCTTTATTAAAAGTCATAAACCTCAGAGAACAATAAAATATATCAGAGTCAAAATCAGAATTGAGTGGCCCATATAACAAATATCTCAGAGGTGAATTATTACCTGAATAATCATACAAATTCAAAAAGGTAGGTGATAGTTTACAGCACAAAAATACTGACTAAGCTGTGTGCATAAAAATACAACCAGCTGAACATGGTAAGCAATATTAAAATAAGTAGGAACACAAATCCTATTGTTTTTTTTCTCTCTCTCTCTCTGTGTGTGTGTGTGTGAGAGAGAGAGAGAGATACTGAGTAAATAATGAAGAATTTTTGTTAAGGCATGAAACAGTGTAAACTTCATCAAGAAAATGGGTGGGAAGATATCTAAATACTATCAACATAAAAAGTATATTAATTTTTAAAAAAAATTTAAAAAGTGTATCAGTAACAAGTAAAACAAAAAGCAAATTTACATATTATTAAACCTATAAAAATAACTTAAGGTGACTAGGATGATGTACTATTTTAGAGTGAAAAAATTTAATTTAGAATTCAAATTAAAGGAGAAATAAAATAACTGGTAGGCTTGTAGATTTTATTAATTCAAAATGAAATATTGGGATAATTTCTAAAAATGAAGTGAAAATGGCCATATTACCAGCACAGCTTGCCACAAGTGTGTGTAACAGGAGATTTTCATGCATAATTGGAAGACCTAGGAAAATAGCTTCTTTCCTACATATCCAGACCTTCCCCTCCATAAGGAAGTGAAAGCTGTTAGAAATAAAATTATGCATAATGGAAGATTAATTAGCAGATAAATCAGGACCCAATAAAGAGAAAGTGAATTTTGAGAATGAAAAAGGAGGGTTAGAGACCTAGGGGAACTAAATTAGAAATGTTAATATCCATACTAAAATAATAATAGATTTAGGAAGACTGGGATCTTTATTTATGAAAGAGAAAAAGAACAGTACAGTACTTCCAAAGAAAGATAGTCCTGAAGGAGGGGAAAATGGGAGGCAGAGAAAGAAATAAGTTCGCAAGTGAGAAAATTTTATGCAGAGAGAGAGAGAGAAAAGTTAACACATGTATGAAATATACATGAATTTTTCAAAAGAATCATAAAAAAGAGATAGAAAACAGCAAAGATTTAAAAACTCAAAAGAACCCTTCCTGTGAATAATCTATGAAGCCTGTGTCTTCCTCTAAGAAGTATTCATATACACAACATCCAATCATATCTCCAGGAAGGAAAGAAATTCCAAATATCAAAAACCTGCTCAAATCACTTTTCTGAGTTTCAAATCTTTTAAAGTGTGAAAAAAGCAAGGCTCTGCATGAGCAAGAACCTGGGGTTGGGAAGGTGTGCTGGAACAGAGCAGCTCTGACTGGCAGCTCGAAAGGAAGGCTCTTTTTCAGCACCATTGAACAGGTGTCCTTAATGTACACATTTATTTCAATACTTATTTTTTTCTTTTTTAAAACAACTATTAATATTGATGTCGAACACACAGAAAGGTTTACAGATCCTAAATGGAGATAGCAATTTATTGTCACAAAATTAACCCATTATTTTAACCACTAGCCTGTAAAATATTATCAACACCAGCAACATCAAGTTTCTTCAGTTTTACTATTGCTCTGGACAGGCCAGGTGACATTATCTTAACTTCCAAAACCAAAGATCACTATTTTGCCCATTTTAAAACTTTAAAAAAAAGGAATTGTGTAATACGGATCCCTTAATAATGACCTCTTTCATTCCATAGTATTTTTGAGAGATTCCACTATGCTATTAGATTAAGCAGTAGTTCATTTGTTTTTATCCTATACTAGAGGGGTCCCTCAGCCTGGCCTGCGGGATTGGGCCAAAACTGGCTCTCTGACATCCCCTGAGGGGTCCTGGATTGTGAGAGGGCACAGGCCAGACCAAGGGACCCCACTGGTGCACATTGGGGCCAGGGAGGGACATGGGAGGTTGGCCAGCCAGGGAGGACCCGCGGTAGGGCTCCAGGGTGTGTCCGACCTGTCTCACTCAGTCTGATCAGCCGGACCCCAGCAGCAAACTAACCTACCAGTCCAAGCGTTTGTTCCCTGGGGGTTGAGTGGCCTTAGCATATCATTAGCATATTATGTTTTGATTGGTTGAACAACCGACTGGACTACCAGACATTTAGCATATTAGACTATTATTATATAGGATTATATCTACACTAATAAAAGAGAAAGGTGCAAATTGACTGTACCTTTTTGACACCCACCAGCCAATCAGGAGTGAGTATGCAAAATAATCCAACAAAGATGGTGGGTCAATTTGCATATATAGGCTCTGAGCGGCAACTCCGGGCCTCTGGGCAGCGTGGGAAGGTGGAAAGGCGGCTCTGGCCAGAGCGAAGGTGGTGCTGTCAGCCAGGGGAAGGAAGGCCCATTCTTGCATGAATCTTCGTGCATCAGGCCTCTAGTAGGATAATAAAAGGCTAACATGCAAATCAACCAAGAGGTGGAATGACCGGTCGCTATGATGCACACTGACCACTAGGGGCCAGATGCTCAACACAGGAGCTGCCCCTGGTGGTTAGTGCGCTCCCACAGGGGGAGCGCCACTCAGCCAGAAGCCGGGATCACGGCTGGTAAGCGCAACAGCAGTGGTGGGAGCTCTCCTGCCTCTTGGGCAGCGCCAAGGACCCCTTGAGGGGGATGTCCGACTGCCAGCTTAGACCCTAAGTCAGCAGTTGGACATCCCCCCCGAGGAGTCCCGGACTGCGAGAGGGTGCAGGCTGGGCTGAAGGGACCCCCCCCCCCCTGCAGGGCCCGAATGTCATGCACTGGGCCTCTAGTTGTTATATAATATTCTCTTTGAAGAATTTACCAGAAGTTAAATGCACATTTTATTGTTCATATAAATTACAGTGTTTGTGAAAAAATATCTAAGACAAAACTTTTGAGAAGCATATTACATATTTGTTTTAGGTATTTTTTTAGGGCATGTATATATTTAACTTATTTTTCCCCCCTGTGTGACTTTAACATTTTCCTGACCACCATCCATGTAAGAGAGGAGATAAACGTATAAGGCGTTTTTATTCATATAATGGAAAACTCAATGTAAGGAGATCAGTGCTCCTAAAATTGATTTACAGATTTAATGTAATCCTAATTAAAATTCCTGCATGCTTTTGTTTCAGTGGAATTTGAAAAGCTGAACCTAAAATTTGGCGGGCAGGGGGGGAGGAGGCTGCACAGCTCAGTGGTTGAGCATTGACTTATGGACCAGGGGGTCAATGTTCAATTCCTGGTCAGGGCACATGTCCAGGTTGTCGGCTCGACCCCCTGTGTGGGAGGTTCAATAATTCTCTCCCATCATTGATGTTTCTATCTCCTTCTCCCTCTCCCTTTCTCTCTTAAATCAATAAAAACATATTTAAAATTTATGGAGTACAAAATATTTTTAAAAAATAACCTTGAAATCTTACATAATAAAAGGGTAGTATGCAAATTGACTGTAATAGCAGAATATACTGGAGCGACCGGTCAAATTGACGTGCACTGACCACTAGGGGGCAGGCGCTCAATGCAGGAGCTGCCCCCTGGTGGTCAGTGCGCTCCCACAGGGGGAGCTCTGCTCAGCCACAAGCCAGGCTGATGGCTGCGAGTGCAGTGGCGGTGTCAGGAGCCTCTTCTGCCTCCTTGGCAACACTAAGGCTGCAGTTGGACATCCCCTGTGGGCTCCCAGGCTGCCAAAGGGATGTCTGACTTCTGACTGTTAGCTTAGGCCTGGTTCCCCAGGAAGTGGGCCTAAGCTGGCAGTGGACATCCCTCGAGGGTTTCTGGACTGTGAGAGGGTACAGGCCGGTCTGAGGGACCGCCCCCTCTGAGTGCACGAATTTTTGTGTACTGGGCCTCTAGTAGTAAAATAAAGTTCCAGAATATTCATTATTATATTCAAGAATTATTATAAAGTTACAGTAATCAAGATATGGTTACATTGGCCTGTGGATAAAATTATTTTTATTTCACCAGAATTAAACAGTGTTCAGAAAGAGACCCACATATATAAGTTTAATTTATGTCAACTAAATACCAATATAATACAATTTTTAAAATAGAGACTTTTTCAACCTATGGCTTGCAACAACTGGATATTCTAATAGGAGGGAAAAGAAAACTCAACCCCTACTTCAAACCAAAAAATATAAATAAAATAAAAAAGAATATTAATATGAAATGGATCATACATTAAATGTAAAAGTAAAAACTTTAAAAGTTTTAGAAGAAAGCATTAGCGCAGAATGTCACCTACAGTAACTTGGGTTAGGCAAAATTTATTAGAACACATAGATCAAAAAATAAAAAATGTTAAATTACAGCTTGAAAATAATCCTGAATTTCTAATAACATTTAAAGAAAAATAAGGCACACACTGGGAAAAATATTTGCAAAATTCCTTTGGATAAAATATACATTTATAATATATAAAAACTTTAAACTCAATAGTCAAAAGAGAATTAACTCAAATTCTAAAGTATCAAAATATTTCAACAGCCATATAATCAAAGGTGAAATGTAATATTACTATATACACACAATGGTGGCTAAAATTTAAAATAAAAAATATCAAATATTGCCAATAACATGGAGCAGTTGAAACTATTATATAATGTTCATGGGGATGTGAAATGGGAAAACTACTTTGGAAAACACTTTAGCATGCTTTCTGTTTTAAAGTTAAAAATAGCCTATCATTTGATCTAGCAGTAGAATAATAAATGAAAGCATATGACCCTTAGGGAGATTTTTATCAGAATGAATGCAGAAGTCTTAAATCCTCAGGTGAATAAATAACCATAATGTAGTATAGTCATACATGTATGTACTACCCCAAGTAGATACTTTGTTGAGCAAAGAATTAAAATACAAAATAGTATATGTTTTATGCTTCTATTTATATAAATTCTAGAACAGGAAAAATCATTGACCTGTCATGTTTAAAACTGATTTATTTTATTGTATGTTAATGATTCATCAACTAACATAAAAAGAAGTGTTTCTGTCTCTTTCTCTTTCTTCCTCTCTGAAATAAATAAAAAATATTTTTAAAAAGATGGGATGATATAGCTTGAATTATGGTTTTGAATTTAGGAATATATTTTAGAGATCAAAATTACTGGATATGGGATAGTTCAGGAAGTCAAAAATGATACAGTGTCCTAAATAGAAATATACTGAAAATGTTAGTTTTTTACTTTGGCAAATATGTTTCAATTTATATTTTTAAAAGTTATTATCTCCATCCTGTCCCAAGCCTATTATTTATTTATTTACTAGAGGCCCAGTGCACAAATTTGTGCACGGGTGGGGGGCCCTAGGCCTGGTTGGTGATCTGGGCAGATCGGGGCCGTGAGAGGTTGGCCAGCTGTGGGGATGGGCTGCGGGTGGTTGGGTGTGGGAGTGCACTGACCACCAGGGGGCAGCTCCTGCATTGAGTGTCTGCCTCGTGGTGGTCAGTGTGTGTCATAGCAACTGGTTGTTCAGTTGCTTAGGCTTTTATATATATAGACTAGTAGCCCGGTGCACAAAAATTTGTGCACTCGGGGGTGGAGGGGGGTAAGGGGTGGGGCCAGACCCCTCAGCCCGACCTGCACCCTCTGTCATGTTCTGGGACCCAGCCGCTCCTGGCCTAGGCACAGGCCTACAGGCTTGGGGCGGCCTGGCTCCCGAGGCCCCATTTTATCAAGTGAACAAAGTTAGTGCTAGTTACAGCCCTCACCGAAACCAGTACAGTGCATCTCTATGTTCTACTGCCTCGTTCATGTGCCTGCTTCTCCCTACTGAATTACTAACATCTTGAGGACATAGCTCTGTCTTATCCTGCTTCAACTTCAGTGCCTGGCCTGGTGCCAGGGACCTGAGAGGGTTTGCTGAGTGAGTGAGTGAATAATGAGTGAGTAAGTGAATGAGTGAATGAATGAGCGAGTAAGTGAATGAGCAAGCAGCTACGGGGCGGGTACTTCAGCCGCGTTGACATGGCAGTGCGGCAGAAGTTCCAGCCCCACTCCCAGCTGCCTGATGCCCACCCTGGGAGGTTCCCGCCCTGCTCCCAGCGGCCAGGCACCCTTCCCCCTGCTGCATAGTTTGCTCCCCGTTCCCGGCTGCCTGACTCCCACCCCGGGAAGTTCACGCCCTGCTCCCAGCCCCCGGCGCCCCTCTCCCGGCTGCATAGTTCCTGTTCCCAGCAGCCTGGCGCCCCTCACCTGGCTGCATAGTTTGCGCCCCGCTCCTGGCTGCCTGATGCAAACCTCGGGAAGTTCCCGCCCTGCTCCCAGCTGCATAGTTCTTGTTCCCAGTGGCCCGGCTCCCCTCTCCCAGCTGCATAGTTCAAGCTGGGCAAAGGCAGCCCCGGTTCTCCGCCTTTGCCCTGCCGCCTGGCTCTTGCCTGCTGCCTGGGTTTCCAATCACCAGACAGGTGTGGGGGGCAGGGAAGAGGCGGCTGCTGGTGTCCGCCTCTTCCCGGCCCTGCCCGGCTTCTCCAATCACAAGCTGGGAAATGGCGGCCCCGGTTCTCTGATCACGGGCCGGGGGGCCGCCTTTGCCCTGCCACCTGGCTCTTGCCTGCCGCCTGGGTTTCGGATCACCATCAGCAGTAGGTGGCTTCTTCCGTCCTTACCCTTTCACCTCCCAGCATTACGCCTATGTATGCAAATTAACCGCCATCTTTGTTGGCAGTTAACCGCCATCTTTGCTGGCAGTTAATTTGCATATCGCCCTGATTAGCCAATGGGAAGCGTAGCGAAGGTACGGTCAATTACCATGTTTGTCTATTATTAGATTAGATTGGAAGTTACTTGTATGTGGTGATCCTCTTCTAACTGGAAGGGATGATGGAAGAAGGGATGTCCAGACAATATTGATTACTATTCTTCCTTATATGTCAGATGTTATTTTTGTACAAATAACTATGTAGAGGTCCTCAGAATATTTTCAGTATCTCTGACATTTAAGATTGATAGCCCTTTCCAAGTTCCTTTGAGGTCATAATTGTCATTATGCCATAAAAATACCGTCAACTGCTTAAATGATTTTTTAACCTCTAAAGAATATTGCTTTAAGTTGCATTTGGTGGTTACTGTTAGGTACTTTTTAAAAAAAATTCTATCATCTTTATATCTTATCCTATCTCCTATCCTTTTCTCTACCACTGCTTTTCAAAATGCCTGTCTTATATACACAATTAATGTGTTCTAGAATATCTTATTTCACATGGATAATAGGTGTTTAGGAGAAGGACAAATTTATTTTTAAAGTATTATAATGTTCAATCAAGATGAGATGCCAAGCTGGCTTGGCTCAGTGGTTGAGCATAGACCTATGAACCAGGAGGTTACAGTTCAAATGCCTGGTCAGGCCACATGCCCGGGTTGCAGGCTAGATCCTCAGCAGGAGGTGCGCAGGAGACAGCCAGTTAATAATTCTTTCTCATCATTGATGTTTCTGTCTCTCTTTCCCTCTCTCTCCTGAAACAAATAGATATATTAAAAAAAAAAGATGGGATGATGTACCTCAAATATATTTTAGGAATATATTTTAGAGATAAAATTACTGGATATGGGATAGCTCAGGATCTCAAAAAAAAATCTTGGGTTTCTAGAATGCAGAACTGAACAGATAGTTGTGATAATAAAGAGAGAGATTTTTTGAGAAAATGAGAAGTTTTGTAGGAGGTCAAGGGTTTTGTTTTGAACATACTGAAAGTGAAATCAATACGATGATGGTAGTAATTTGATATTGAATGTGATACTATCAAGTAAAGGACTAGAGAGATTAGAAGTCATCTCTGAGAAATCTGAGATAACTTGAGGAGAGTGTATACAATGAAAATGGAAGAGGTCCCCATGTAAAATAAGGGAAAGGAGGATGCCACGGATGAGATTGAGGAGTGTCAGAGGAGATAAAAGGGCCATAAAGAGAGTTTAATGTAATGTAGCCAAGAGGAACACGTTTAATGAACAGTTTTGCAAGAAATTCCGAAAGATGGCCTTTAACTTGGAAAGTTTGAAAAATCACTAATGAATGTATCAAGAACTGTTCTCATAGAATCTTTGGGACTCTCTAAACTCAGATCTCAGGTAAATTCAAGAAAAGTTATGATTTGGTAGATTGTTCATTTTTTCTTATTTCTGAGGTAGATATGAAGCTTTTAAAAACATCTTTATACATCATAAGAAGAAGCCAAAAGGCCATTAATATGTATTTTATTTGAAGGAGTGACTCACTGGTAGCAGTAGATGCTGCATAAACATACTAATAATGGCAGAAGCTACAAACTAGTCTGAATGATTTGACCATAGACTTAATAATTCCTCTACATACTTTTATGTTCCTAGAAATGGTAAAGTTTGACCCCATGTGTCACTGTGTCCTATTTTTGCTTTTGACTTTACATCAGTAAATATTTTCAAAGAGAAATATGTCTAGGTTGACCATTAAGTTTTAATTCTTTCAATGGAATTATAATGCATTTTCCCATTTTTCCTAATTTATTGACAGGAATTTGGTTAAATATTGCCTTTATGATAAATTACAGGAAAAAATTCTTGCATGAAAACACTAATCAAGTATAGTTTATGGAAGAATAAACCACTGAAGATGAATATATCAAAGAATCGAGAAGCTAAATTATTGGGTGTATCAACCAATGGGATATTGAAGTCACTCAAGAAGATAGGGTAAGGTAGAAGGTTGACTGAGGCTTATTATACGAAGGTTCAGTGAATAAATTAATGACTGCAACATCTGTGGCTGAAAGCAAAAAGCAAAGACAGTATAATGTATCCAAGCTTTATTAGCCTCAGTAGTTAGGCTTTATTTTATTTTATTCATGAATAATAACAAGGATGAGGTAGCAATGGTCTGGAATAATGGTATCATTCTACATTGTGTGAATGCTAATATTGTGTTTTAGGAACTGTGCTAAGAACTATATATATATTATTTCACTTAGGTTCCCAAGGTGAATCAATTATTAAGTGTAAGTATTTGGATTAAAATCCCAGTAGACAGACTAACCTATGTGTGGAGTCACCATAACACATTCCTTGAATAAGCATTAGAGGGGAATATTTTAGAGGCCTGGAAAAAAGGATTTTTAGAATAGAGCCAGTCTTAAGTTAATGACTGAAAGTAGAGGGAAATTTCCTTACATAATGGAGTTCCCAAATGATGGATATAGCTCTGAAAGGTGGAGTTGGAGGAAATGAAAGTGTAATAGACTAGGCTCAAGAACATGCAAAGCCACTTGAGACTCACAGAATGGAATACAAGAGGGTCTAAATTTTGAGTGTTGACTACTGAAAACAAGGATAAATGCTATACTGAGTTTGATATGAGCAGTTTCTTATGGGGAATGGGCATTGGATTTAATGGCTAGAGGACGTGTTTTACCCAGGTTAACTCATGATAAAGTACAAATCAAAAGTTGAATTCCTTGTTTGCTTTGCCTGTAATGGGGGTAATCCCAGTGTCTCTAGGCTCTGTACCCTGGCAGCCCAGGCTGGTAGATGTATCTATTTATGAGAAGTACTGGAAATAATATTTCATTCATTTCTTAAACTATATACAGTGATGGCGAACATATGACACGTGTGTCAGAGGTGACACGCGAAATCATTTTTTGGTTGATTTTTCTTTGTTAAATGGCATTTAAATATATAAAATAAATATCAAAAATATAAGTCTTTGTTTTACTATGGTTACAAATATCAAAAAATTTCTATATGTGACACGGCACCAGAGTTAAGTTAGGGTTTTTCAAAATGCTGACACGCCGAGCTCAAAAGGTTCGCCATCACTGGACTACAATAACAATAGAGTAATGAATATAAAGATCATTTTATCTGAATATATACCATGTTAATTAAACATAAGAGAACATTTTTTTCTGACAATAAACCCAATCAATTTGATATTTTATAATATTTCCTTTAAAGCTTTCTATCATTTGTAAAATAAATACCTATTGAATGCCTATGATGTGTCCAGTATTGTGGTCCAAAGGTGTACCGGTAGATAAAATTCTGAACAAAAATAGTCACAGATCTTAAGATCTAAAGGGGCTTCAAATTTACTGTTAGAACAGGAGACAGACATTAATCAAATAATCATACAAATTAATGTATAATTACAAACAGACACATACACATCCAGGGGAGAGGAATATGAATTTGTTAAGAATCTGTATGGTAACAAGAGCAACAAGAAGAAAAGGATTTGCCTGGGAGAATAATAAAAACATCCTAGAGAAAATTGTTTCTAGTGAGATCTGAAAAATCAAGAATTGTTAATTATGTATAAGTGTCTGGGGAGACATCATGGAACAGCGTGCTAGGCAAAGAGCAGAAAATATGCAGACCCTGAAATGGGAGGGAACATGACATTCTAGGCATTTGAAGAAGGGATTCCAGCTAGGTCACGGAGAAGGTACGGTGTGTTTGAGATAAGAATGGGAAGATAGAAAAAGGAAGGCTGCAGAGACTGATACAGGATGTTGAGAGTTTTGGTCTCTGTCCCCAAAAGCAATTGGAAATGGTACAGGATTTTAGAAAGATATGACTTGACTCCATCTTCATTTTGAATGGATAACTCTGGCTGCAGTATAGTTTGAAGGAGGGCAGAGCTGGATGCCAGGAAGACTAATTAGAGGGCTGCTAGCCCAGGCCAAAGATAGTAACTTGGACCTCTGAGTTGGCAGGAGTGATGGAGATAATTGGATAATCTGAGACATGTTAACAAGGACTGATAGTCTGAATTCCATTACAACTCTTTAAATATTTTTTTTTTCCAAATAGTTCTAACACATTGTTATTTTAAAATACTAATAATTTGAACTTTTCATTTAAGTACATTTTTCTCCCTTATTTAGGTAACACCTATACCAATCACATTACTAAGATTTAATTGTAGTTGTCTTTTCATTGAATCAAATTAAAACTTTATTTTACTTATGATAATATCAATTATATTTGTTTTACAAATATTCCTTGATCTCTAACTTCTCTTGTCCTAACTTAATATTCATTCAAGTTTTCCCACTATTCATCCATATGACCCCCTCTGGAGAATGATTAACACAATAGCTGCCTCGTATTAGAAACTAAATATTTCATTTAAATGAAATTTATTCAGCTTAGTTGATGAAATATTTCTATAACCCTAAAACTATTCTTCTGAAAATAACAAATGGGTTGCTAAAAATTCTGTCACCCCTTTTCTTGTCATCACTTTCTTTTTCATTTTACTGCAACATTTACCACTTCATAGCCCATGCAATTTTGCTCTTCTGTGATGTAGATAGAGTATGCATTGCTCTGTCTGCATCCGGATGGCTACTGCCCCATTTAGCTAGCTGCAGACGTTGCCTCATTTAGAAAACATTTCACCACCCAGGCAGAAATGGGTAACAAAGGAACTAAAGGGCCTATGGAGATATTTCTTTTTAAACTCCTCAAACATTTCTAGGAAATCTTGAAAAATTTGATCCAGATAATTTTCTTACAATAAAAAGGGGTTATTAATAAAATAATTGTGTGCACATTAGACAACCTGGTATTCATGAAAGAGCAAAGGATGTATAGTCGTAGTGCTGTGTTCAGTTCCTGGCTCAACCACTTTCTAGTTTGTGAAGTTCAAAAAATTACTTAGCAATATTTTGCCTCCATTTATTTGTCCATAGATGAATATAAGACCATGCTCCTTCCTCACAGGGTTGTGGAGAAGGATAAAGGAAATCACAGACTTGTAAAATAGCCCTTAGAAATGGGATGTCTCATTTAATATGCATTTGGAAGTTTCAAGTTGTTCATACTAGTTTATGCAAAATTGTGAGTTTTGTGCATTTTCCTGTACAGAGGATTCTTTAAATTCTCAAATTAATCCCTGGTCACCTGCTCCTGCTCCCAACAAATATTAACTATTCCAGGTAGTGTTAGATGTTATCTTTATTGATCATTACTTTCACCACTGAGAGGGCTGTTTCAGCAAAAGGCACACAAGCTTTGGAGCTCTATACACCTGGAGATGAACCTGGGCAGGTCAGATGTGCTCAACAGAAATGGTTTAGCTCTGAGGTCCTGTTCCTTCATTCTTTGAATGAAATATTTATTTATTTATTTATTCATTCATTTATTTATTTTTTAAATATATTTTATTGATTTTTTACAGAGAGGAAGGGAGAGAGATAGAGAGTTAGAAACATCGATGAGAGAGAAACATCGATCAGCTGCCTCCTGCACATCTCCTACTGGGGATGTGCCCGCAACCCAGGTACGTGCCCTTGACCGGAATCGAACCCGGGACCTTTCAGTCCACAGGCCGACGCTCTATCCACTGAGCCAAACCAGTTTCGGCTGAATGAAATATTTAGATAAACATGAGGATTTACAGGATAGTACTCAATTATTAGCGTGCCTTTCTTCTCCTTATATTTATTTATTCAGATAAGCATATGAGTGATTTGTAACAAGGACAACTTAGAACTGAAATTTTTCTATATTAGGTGTTTTCCTTAATTAAGGGCATTGTATAACTTAGCAATTAACAAAAGAACTTTAAATTATGGGGTTTTAGCTATTATTAGATTTCAAAATCGATCCCTTAAGTTGGCATAAGTTTACTAAATGACACTGATGGCAAAACTGATTCTTGATTTAAGATTCTCAAATAAAAAAAACAAACACCATTTTATTTTTCTTATATTTATAATGATATAAAGAAAAGTAAAATAATTTCTTACTTGGAGTAATAGTTCAAGTTATTAAAGTTTTCAAATAGTATTTTATTTTTAAGAATTAGCTCAATAAAGGTTATGTAGCCATCTTTTATGGGTTTTTTCCCCTATCTTTCGAGAGCTGTCATTAAACTGATTATTTATTGTAAAATACTAATAAATCCTGCATTGCCACCGTGGCTCAGTGGTTGAGCATTGACCTATGAACCAGGAGGTCACTGTTCGATTCCTTGTCAGGGCACATGCCCAGTTTGCTGGCTAGGTCCCCAGTTGGGGGCATGCAGGAGGTAGCCAATTAATGATTCTTTCTTATCATTGATGTTTCTAGCTCTGTCTCCCTCTCCCCTCATCTCTGAAATAATAAAATATATTAAAAAATAAATATAGAACAGGATTTATTTGTTAAAATATTTTTATTGATTTCAGAGAGAAAGGCCATATTCATACACAGAATCCTTTTCTAGAATGAAAGCTCTTTTGTATTTTTCTTTTTGTGAATTTATTGTAATTAATTTATAAATTCATCATTGTGACCCTTTTACTGCCATCTTATCAGTACTAGTAAATAATTTTTATCTTGAGTAATCAAAGAACACCTTTTTAAAAAAATTTCATAGTGACCATAACAGTATACTGGACTTATGGGATTTCATGTCTAGGAGAAGGCCGACATGAAAATTTAGCAGATATGTTTATGTATCTAGTATTTGTTCACATTAGTGGAACCACACTTAAAACCTGTGCTCCAGCTTTTCCACTGTGTATGGAGGATAACAATGAATGCATTGCTAAGAACTAAATTAAAGCTCTCAGGAGTCTGAACTTTATCTATCACATGGCTAGCATTTATGTATTGCTTAGTATATGCTAGGCCCATCATTTTAACTTATTTAATTTTTGCCACTACACTGTGAGATAGGTTTATCTCACTTTATAGTTAAAGAAACACTGGTTTCTAAAATTGTTAAGGGAGATGGTATAAAATCACAGAGCTACTAAGGGTGAAATCTGAATTCAAAGCTAGGTCTTTTCATATTAAACTTCCTATATAATAAAAGCATAGTACTAGTATGCAAATTATCCCCTTCACCGAAGTTCTTCCGGGAGTTTGACCAGGGGCCTGGGGGAAGGGGGAGGCCCTGGCCAGTGGCAGTGGCAGGTGGCCAGGCGAAGGGAGGGAGGTCCCGGCCGGCAGCCAGCAGCCGCTAGGGACCCTACCAGTGCACGAATTTCGTGCACTGGGCCTGTAGTGTATATTAAGTACTGTGCAGTATACTAAAACTGTGGTTATCTTATCTCTGTCCACTCTAATTTCTATCTATTGGGTTTGTGTTGTAAACCAACTACATTTAGTTACATATTTTCTTCTACTTTTGGTGCATGGAAAGTAGGCCTCAAGCCTGTTTATAGTAAAAAGTGACTTATGACAGCAGCCATGCCTAATTGAAGGGCTTTGTAAAGGGTTTCATTTTGTTATGCCCTGGTATTAAAAAAACATGTGGTCAAGGCAATGGCTATATTTCCTTTCAATTAGATCAAAGAGCCAAAGAGGAACTAGCTTGAGATCAATAGTGTTTATATGTATCACTTTTTTAACCTAATATGTAAAATCCTTTCCTTTATTCACAAGGGTTCTCTCACATGAATATAAAATTTTCATTTTCATGTTTTGGTTGAACATTTAACAATCTGTTTAGCTTTGTTCAAATCCTGCTGGATTTGCTTTTATTAATCTTTTTATGTTTTATTTTTTTTCAGCATCAAATGAGTTTCTGCCATTCATATATTTAAATTTATCCCCTCAAAATATTTACTTTTATATAATAAATTGAATTATGACATTTGTTGATATTGAATATGTTATGATTTATAAGCTCTTTTGTAAAGGAAGTCATCTTTACATTCTAGCATTTAATATGAATAATTGCATATTCCTTAAATTAAAAGCTTACTAATGAATAAATCCAACCAGCTCCAAGACAAGTGCATTTCCTTTCCTTGCTCTCTACAAAAACAGTTCCTCTTCTTTCTCTCTCTCTATACGTTCTCCCTTTTCTATTATATCAATGTACAGACACACTGTTGTGATATCACTTAAAAACAAAGTGATTTCTATTGGCGTCAAATCTGCCATTTATTTTTTAATGCAAAAATCCACATATGTAATTATCAGTACTTGCTATTTCAAACTCTCCTCATAATTCTCTCTTGCAACCTATCTCAGCCAGGTTTCTGCCACTACCACCACACTGAAACACCTCCTACGCAAGGTCTCCAATGACCTCTACTTGGCTATATCCATTGAGCAAGTCCCAATTCTCATCCTTGTTGACCCATCAGTGATTTTGAAATGGATGATCTCTTATTGATACTTTTTTTTGCCATGTCATTTAAATTCTGACCCTTTTCATCTCTCTCCTGCCTGTTGCTTTTTATCTCCTTGAGCTGAATATCTGGGAGAGTCGCAGCACTTTTTTTTTTTTACACTTATACCCCTGGTTATATTTAGACTACAGATTTTGTATCAATCACATGTCTATGTCTTTAAACTCTCTGACTGGTTATTGGTGTGAACCATAAATGTGCTCTCCAGATGCCCATTTAATATCTCCATAGAGATGTCTAATGGTCATCACAAAATTAACATATCCCAAAGTGTATTTGATCTTTTAGTTGTTCTGGCCACACTTGGAGTTATCTTTGATTCTTCTTTTTCTCTTATGTTCCACATCTAAATCTAACAGCAAATTCTGTTTATTCTATCATCAAAATATATAATGCAATATTTTCTTTATAGCTCTCTTATTCAAACTATCTTTATCTTTCACCCGGATTACTTACATAGTTTCCTGTTTAACATCCTTGCCTTATATTATTTTCAAGCCATCTGTAAAAGTGATTCTTTAAAGCATAAATCAGATCATGTTGCTTCTCGTTCAAAGCCTTTCAAATGTTCCTCCTCTTATTCAAAAAAAGAAGAAGAAAAGCCTTTAAAATGGCTTAGAAGGTGCTGTGGATTCTGGCTGTCTTACCTCTTTGGCATTGTCTCCTGCTAGTCTCTCCCTTACACAATCTCTTCCCAACCATCCTGTGACCTTACTGATGCTTGAACATGTTCAGCAAGCTCCCATTATAGTGTTTTTTGTACCTGATATCCTCTCTACCTTGAGTGCTTTCTTCACATTTTTGTTCAAATATCTTTTTCTTTTGTAAGGCCATACTCAATCATCCCATGAAAAATATGACAAGCCACACTTCCCAACAGGCACTTCTTATCTCCATGACTTATTTTGTGCCTCATTTCCTCTTGAATGTATGTGCCAAAGGCAGGGAATTTGTTTTTTTCCTGGTACTATTACTAGAGACTGGTATATAGTAGGACTCAAAAAATACTTGCTGCATAAATGAATGAAAAAAAGAAGCCATTGCTCCCATGTGTAAGGCTCTTCTGGCCTGTTATGTCAAACAGTGGGTCCTCAGGGAAGTTTTGAGTAATCTTAGATTTAGACCCTTCTGGCTTTCCCCCATATTGTTCCCTATTAAATTGATTACGATGTAATATAACATAATTGGTTGCATCTCTTAACAGTGATCCTGTTTTCACTTCTGGACTCATTTTTTGCAATTTCTTTGGCCTCAGACTTTATACTACTCCACAAATATACCCAACTATAGGAGTAGGTCTGAATTGATCTAAAATAAGCATGATATGTTTATTTACACTTTCACAATGATTGCTTTAGTTAATACAGGGCTAACTTAATCAGCCCATGGCATTTACTTGGCAACTATAATTATTTTAGAATGAAGTTCAGAATACAGGCTGGAAATTCTGGCATGCAGACAATCGCCTTCTGGGTAATGGGTTGGTGTTTATGAAGTCTGGTAGTCCTGCTGCCTTTTAGTACAAGCCCAGGAATTACAACCAACTAATGTAATTAGCAAATTGGGAAAAAACAGAGAAATGAGCCATGTCCTGATTAAACTGAACTTGAACTTTTAGTTCCTTGAGGAAATGAGTTTCCTTGAATGCATAAGCTGTTATCAGATTGTTGTCGTTTTTATGTTATTTGCTACCAAAAAGTCCTACTAAAATATATTATCCTCTTCCGCCCTGTTTCAAAGCCAACACCTAAATATCATCTACATCTACCTTTACAAATATAAGTTGGGTTTGTTTTTTATAAGAAAAATTGGAAATTTAATTCTCAAAATATTTGGTTTGTTTTTCCCAACAATACTCAGAGGCATTTTTTAGTAACATTCATACTTAATTATTTTACTTCTCTGAAAAGAAATCTTTAAAATTCTTAGTAGATGAAGATGTTGAGAAATATATAACCAAGATTCATTTGGAGCCTGAGGCAGTCTCTCTTTATTTAAAGCCATATACTATAGTACTGTGTGAGTGAGGCCAGGCTATTGTATACTTCTGAGTTGAAATATCTAACCTCATTCTCTTTTTGGTTTGTTCTTAATTGTGGTAAAACATCCATAACATAATATGCACCATCCTAACCATTTTCAAGTAAACAGTGCAGTGGCATCAAGCACATTCACATTGTTGTGCAGCTATTACCAGCCTCCATCTGCAGAACTCTTTTCATCTTGCAAAGCTGAGACTGTATCCATTGAATAATAACTCTGCATTCCTCCTTCCTCCCCGCCCCTAGCTAGAGAGAAAAATTAATATAGATATATATTTAAAATATTTAAATAAATAAAAAATGTATATTTATAATAAGTAAATATGGTCAATTCATTTGATAAACATTATTTGAAAATATTACTTTATGCTGATTATGTAAATATATAAACAGAGATGCATAGACAGAGGGAGAAAAGGAGGGAGAGGACAGAAGGACTCTAATGTGTTTACTGAAATGGTAACATTGGTTGGGAAGTGGGCTTAAGGTAATTTTTACTTTTTTATATTTATTTTTATTGATTTCAGAGAGGAAGGGAAAAGGATAGAGAGATTGAAATATCAATGATGAGAGAGAATCATTAATCAGCTGCCTCCTGCACGCCTCCTACTGGGAATCAAGCCTGCTACCCAGGCATGTGCCCTTGGCTGGAATTGAACCTGCGACCTTTCAGTCCACAGGCCGACACTCTACCCACTGAGCCAAACCAGCTAGGGCAATTTTTACTTTTTTTGTCATCTCTACCAAGATTATTTTTTGTGTTTTTTTTTCAAAATGAGGCATGATTTTAAAAGCTGGAATAAACTTATTTCTAAACGCAACATAATTTTGTTGTGCATTCTCCGTTGTTTTATATATTGGGAGAATATAAAACAGTGATGGCGAACCTATGACACGCGTGTCAGAGGTGACATGCGAACTCATTTTTTTGGTTGATTTTTCTTTGTTAAATGGCATTTAAATATATAAAATAAATATCAAAAATATAAGTCTTTGTTTTACTATGGTTGCAAATATCAGAAAATTTCTATGTGACACGGCACCAGAGTTAAGTTAGGGTTTTTCAAAATGCTGACACGCCGAGCTCAAAAGGTTCGCCATCACTGTTATAAAAGAAAAGTATTTGAAATAGCAACCTGTCTCCCACACAATGGGGAGCTAAATATTGTTGGAGAGTGAAAGCTACATCCAGATAAAATGGAAAATGAATGTGTGCTCAGTTGTATGATGAATGATTATAAGTTTAATTGGAGTTTAGATAAGAGAATAATCAGTGTGGATCAGAGTGTCAGAACAAAGTTTCATGCAGAAAGCTGAGTTTTATCTTGTGACCCTTGATCATGTCACCCAATGTGAACAAAGACAAATAAAAAGGCCAAGAATTTGAGTGAGTTCAGAGGGAGTAAGATTTGCCAAGACGTAATTTTGGTTTGTAAATGATACATTTCAATTGATATAATGAATGAAAGTATTTTTGAATCTATAAGTTTTATGGGTGAATATGTAGACAAAAACTTGAATAATTACATGTCTGAAGAGGTTATCAAAATGAGTAAGTATCATTTCATTCCTGTGCTTGTCACATGTTGCTATTTTGAAAAAATGCCAGACATTTGATTATTGTCATCTTATTTAATTAAACACTACTTATTTTTACAAATGTCAATCCTGCAACATGTATATTATCTCAGTATTGGGGTATTATATTTTCTTGAGACATCCAACATTTGTTTTCTCTCTGGGCTATTTGTTTGTCTTCTTGTCTTCTCTGTATTGCAAAGGAGATAAAGGCAAAAAGATTTATGTCTGACTAAATTTTAGCATCTGCTCTATCCTCCCATTATGTTGCCGCTCTAAATGTAGTGCTGCTGCTGAAAAATTGCCCTTGTCAGCCAGAAAAATTGCTTAGCAATATGATCTAATATATTTCTCTTGTTCTTAAGGCAGAGATCTTTCTAGTAACCATATTACATGGATGTGTTTCTTGTAATTTAATGAACATCTTATGAAACTACCACTAATTAGCAGAATATTTAATTTGGGCCCCATATTAGAAAACCTGTTTTTCTTTCCTACTGGTTCTAAGGAATATTATCTCTTAGGTCACATCTAACTGACAATAAATGAGTGCTCAGAAAAGAAAGTTTGCATTAATCTCCGCAATGTTATTAGTGTCTTAACTGGTAAAATCAGGTCCTAATGCAAAATTTTCTGTACCTCATCCTTTACAAACACACTACACACAAAATAAGAGTCACCTTTTCCTTTGAGCAGAAGCAGTGAGTTTATTAAGAAGACCTAAAGGTCTTGGGTGTGGATGGAAAAGGAGAGGGATAATGTTTTTTTCTTTGATGGCAAATTGCATCATTAAATCATTGAAGGGTAGGCACATATATAAAATGTGGAGTTTACCTAGCCCTGAGGGCTATTACGATGTTCCACCAGAGAGCCAAGGTAGCTGTGGGATTGAAGTCCATTGTCTTTCTGAATGTGGACATTGTCTTTCTTACATGGTGTGCATAGGTACCATGGTGTCATTCTGCAGTAAAGAGGTGGGCAAACACTTACCTTTTCCTTTCTAGGTAAGTGAAGTCTAAGACAACACAATATGCGGCAAGGGTAGAGGCTCAAGCACAAATGTTATCTATCAACCAAAATGTTGTTTTTCCCTTTGTTTCAAGTATAAAATAATGATGCTCAGCCACGAGCCGTCGTATTAAAAACACATAGAACAATTTTGGTAACTTGCACATATCTGGAGTGAGGGAGGTTGGAAAGAATTAGAATCTGTGAAATCAGTTGTTTAAAACATTAAAAATTTACTAAATTTTTAAAAATTAAATTTATTGTGATATTGGTTAATAAAATTATACAGGTTTCAAGTGTACAACTCTGCAATATATTATATGCATATTGCATCGTATGTTCACTCCCCAAAGTCATCTCCTTTTGTCATCATTTATACCCGTTTACCCACTTCTACCTCCCCCGACCCCCTTTCCTTTCTGACACCCACCCGTTGCTCATGCTGCCTCCCAGGTGAGAAAGCTGGGTAACTTAGAACAAAATTATGTCTCTAGGGATAGCTTTAATTATAAAACAAACCACTAACAACTTTTTTGTTGACTATCTTTGGTGCACCTTATTGTTCCTTTAAAGCACTGGATTTATTATAGCACCTAAAACCTGATTTAGATTTTTGGTTATAAATATGTCTCTTGGACTAGAGTGCCAGTGTCCAGCCCGCATACAAAAAGTAGAATGCATAACTAAACTAAACAGTCTAGATAGAAACATTTTATGAATTTATCTGTTTAAAAGCATTAACTCCTGATGGGTGAAAAGTTGACAGACATGGTTTATAGCCTAATGTGAAAATTTTTACCACTTACGAGTTAAGAGGTGAGGAGCAAGTTTATATGTAAGAAAAAAATACAATTTATTAGTGCATTTACCATTCTAGATATGCTTTCAGTTATAGTAAAGGTTTTAGAGTTGAGTTTTAAAAAAAAGTTATTTTGAGGAGCATGAATCTTATATTTTTTTCAACTTAATTGAGGTATGACTGACAAATAAAAATATTTATGTATTTAGGTTCTACAATGTGATTCATAAAGTATATACAATGTGATGGCTAAATATATATTATATATATATAGTGAAATAATTTCCATAATCATAGTAATTAACATATTCATCACCTCAAATAGTTACCTTTCCCCCATATGTATGTGTGGGCACACACGCGAATGTGCACGCCTGTGCCTGTGTGGGTGGTGAAAACACTTAAGATTCTACTTCCTGAAAAATTTTAAGAGTACAGTATAGTATTATTAACTATAATCACCAGGTTGTACATTAGATCCTCAGAACTTATATATAATCTAACTAAATGGTTGTGCTCTGACCAACATATTCCCATTTCTCCCAAACTCCAGCCACTGGCAACTACCATTCCATTTTCTGGTTCCATGAGTTCAACATTTTAGATTCAACATGTGAGATCATACAGTATTTATAAAACATTATTTTTGTATATTAATCAAGATGCTAGACAAAATTTTATGTGCTAATATTTGATAATAGTTGAGTTTTAACTTTCTATATCTTTTTCAGTCTAGTCACATAGTGTATACATAGACTTAACTTTAAAATGCTTGCTCACCTCTAAATGTTGGAATAGTTATATCAATGTAAGTGCTTACCATCAAAAATTTCTCACAGAGACATGATCAATTATTTTTTTCAACCTCACCATAATCGAACCAGACATGAACTTAGGCAAATGACTACTGCAAAGGACTCAATGAAACATCTTATATTTTAGTCCAATGCTTACCCAGGACATTGAGGAAAATTGTTATTTCATCTATTATTACACATGTATCACAATCTATTTGTTATTTTCACATACATAGAATTCTAAGGTTACCATATCCTTAACAGTTATTTTCCTTATCATATAAAAATAGTTTTTAACATTTCAAAACTCACAAAATCATTGTATGAAGAACTCAGGGCTACCATATAGAACAGTTAATTAAATACTAGTATTTTATAGATGTTGAAAAGTATGCAGTGATGTTTAAAAAGTTGGCCAAATGAGCAAATGAACTATAATTTAGTAGCTACTAATCATATTCCGTGAAACATGAACAGCATGTAATATAAGTTGGGACAAAAGCAAGAATATTTAAGAGAAACAAAGTTGTTCACATTATTGAAATAAAATAGTTTTATGATATGCAGTTTTTAAATTTATTTTTATTGTTGAAAGTATTACAAATCTCCTTTTTTTCCCTCCATTGACTCCATTCACCTTGTACCCACTCCCCTACCCAATGCCTTCACCACACTATTGACATACATTTATTAAATTTATTGATATAAAACTGAAATCTACCAAATCGCAATCTAGACCGAGTTAACTTATAATGGTGCTCATTGCATTAGATCATACAGAACAGTTAATTAAATACCAGTATTTTATAGATGTTTAAAAGTGTGCAGTGATGTTTAAAAAGTTGGCCAAATGAGCAAATGAACTATAATTTAGTAGCTACTAATCATATTCCGTGAAACATGAACAGCATGTAATATAAGTTGGAACATAAAAAATCAGGGAAGGAATTGTTATGATTATTAAAAAGATATTTGTTTGCTCTGTCCATTAATTTGTCATTTTTGTTTGTAATAATAGATAATATATGTTTGTCACAGGCTTTACCTCGTCTCAGGCTTTCCTGTGCCTATATAATCATGTTTTCCTTTCTCTCACTTGTCCTTGAATACACGAGGATAACCTTTGTAGGTAGTGGCTGTGACCTTAGATTTGAATGACTTCAGGTTGAGCAAAGCACATTCCAGTCCACTCCTCCGAGATACCAGGTCTCATTGTCCCTCAGGATATTTGCTGCTGATTCTGTGGCACCTGTCAGTCATCACCCTGCACCTCCTGTCAGTGATTCTTCCAGTAATTGGTATATTTCACATATAACGAATGTGTTTCTATCAGTATCTGTTTAGAAACTAAAAATAAGTAAAGGTTTTGGAATGAGGGAGGATTAGTTATGAATTGTGAATATATCTGTTTATATGATATGCAATATTTGGCAAATGGTAATTTTTCTGATCAACAGTAGTTGTTTTTTTCACCTAAAAGATATGGGTTGAGTATTTGTCAGGTAGTATCTTTGGAAAGAATAGAGAAAACAACTAGCACCCTGTAAGGGTTCAATGAGTAACAGGCTTCTATGTCCAACCCCTTTTCTGCCTCCTATATCTACCACTTCTTCTCTTTTATCTTATGCTTTTCAAGTGCAGGGAATTATGTACTAATTAGCAATAGAATATCATAGAAAAGCAGTATGAAAGATAGCTTGATGGTGATAGCAAATGAATGCAGTGGCATTTATTGATTACATTACAGGTGTGATACATTAAAGGCCTGGCTAAAGTAAGGCAATGAAAATTGAAAATTGAAAGGAAACTGAAACAATATGCAGAGATAGCAATAACAACACTTGTGCAAGAATTGAAATTTTAAAAAGAGACAGATTTTATTATGTTAGCTTATAGTTTAAATTGTTCATAATATAAAATAGAGAAATTAAACAGAAAGTAAGATTTGATGTAGTTACCTTTTCTTTGAACAAGTAATTTTGAGAGCAGGCAAGTACAATGCCTCTGTGCAGTGTACTGTGTTATTTTCTGTCGATTGTACTCAAGGGACAATCATGAATAATGCAGGGAAATCATTATGCACTTACAGTCTACATCAGGGGTTACTAAACATACCTGGAAAAGACCAGACAAGCAAATATTTAGGCTTTCCTGGACATGAGGTTTCTTTATAGTGCTAAATAAGTCAAAGGCAGTATTTAAACATATCACCATATAATATAATCTATACTAATAAAAGGGTAATATGCTAATTAGACCGGACATCTTCCGGATGTCCTTCCGGGCAAAGGCTAGAGGTGAAGACCGAGGTAGAGGCAGTTAAAGACCATCAGGCTGGCAGGGGATAGTAGTTAGGGGCGATCAGGTGGGCAGGGGAGGGCAGTTAGGGATGATCAGGCCGGCAGGGGAGGGCAGTTAGGAGCGATCAGGCTGGCAGGGGACGGCAGTTAGGGGGTGATCATGCCAGCAGGTAGAGGTGGTTAGGGGTGATCAGGCAAGCAGGCAGGCGAGAGGTTAGGAGCCAGCCGTCCTGGATTGCGAAAGAGATATCTTGGATTGGAGAGGGTGCAGGCCGGGCTGAGGGGACGCCCCCTTCCTCCGTGCACTAATTTTGTGCACCAGGCCTCTAGTCTATATCCTATCTAATAATAGAGAAACACGGTAATTAACCATAATTCGCTACGCTTCCCATTAGCTAATCAGCGAGATATGCAAATTAATTGCCAACCAAGATGGTGGCCGGCAGCCAGGCCCCTGAAGCGAACCGGAGGCTTGCTTGCTCCAGTGATGGAGGAAGCCAACGTTCCCCGCCTGCTGCTGCTGGGCGCTGAGCTGCTCTCTAAGAAACATTGTTGCAAATATAGAAGGTAAACAATCCCCAGAAACCTGCTTTCAGTCAGCCGGGATCTCAGAGCTGGAGTCGCAACAAAGTTTCAAATACAGAAGGTAAACAAAGCCCAGAAACCTGCTTTCAGCAGCCAAGGTCTCAGAGCTGGAGCCGAGCCTCAGAGTTAAAGCCGGC
>NW_005354829.1:3082295-3093608 GCF_000412655.1 Myotis brandtii
CCCCCCCCCGCCAGTGCACAAATTTTTGTGCACCGGGCCTCTAGTATATATATAAAAGGCTAATATGCTAAGTGTCTGACCATCCGACTAGTCACTACGACGTGCACTGACCACCAGGGGGCAGACATTCAATGCAGGAGCTGCCATGACACACACTGCCATTTACAAACAAATGGCACTGGGGACCTGGTGCCTACAATGCAACACTCGGCTTCCCCCAAGTGGTACACAGGCCTCACCACCATCCCGGAGCGACACCCCACCAAAACGCAGCCAACGTTGTCGAGAACCCATTGTGAAAAATGTGGCCAAAAGCCCAGCCCAGCCTGGAAACAGTGGCTGTGGGCGCCGGGTAATGACATCACATAGCAATGCCTGGCTTCCTCTCCCTAGCAACTAGCCTCCTTGCAGTTTCTTCAGCCCAGGAACACGACTTGCTTTATAGCCAGATGCAAACATTTACACTTTAACCAAATGTCTGTGAAGCGTTTTCATGTGCCTCATCTCATTTGATCTCACAGAAATCCTGGAGTAGGTAAATAGGAGACTCAGTGGAATCCTATTTTCTTTTTATTAGCCTGAAAACAGAGATTTAGAAAGCTTAGAAACTTGACTTGACTGAAAAGAAGTAAGAAATGGTGGACCTTAAAAAATGACTTCAGGTTTTCTCATCTGCGCAGAATATAGTCAAACACTTCTGCAGTTAAATATTTTACCCTTTGTTCTCCCTGCATGTTCTACAATAATAATGGGCTTTGTGTTGATATTTACTGCTGTGTTGGTGACAATTACCTGAAAGAGAAGTTGGGATGCTTCACTGGGCTGGAAAAAGTTTAGCAAAATCAGAAAGCAGGTCTAATTAAGCAAGTTTATTCTATATCTATAAAAGGCTAAGTTGACTCGCCATGTGTGATACATATAAAGCTCTTGCTGGTGCCAATCACACATGTGTGTTTCGATCTGTCATTGTCAATAGTGAATTTGGTTGACACTCCTATTATAGAGAAAGGGTGAATAGTGATATTAAAATATTCTAATTAATTTCCTTTCAATGTGCATTAATTTATGCACTGGACCTCTAGTATCTAATAAGCTTGCTATTTACAGACCCTAACATTTGGATTTTATATAATTTTCTTGAAAGTGCCATGAAATATTTTTCTTCTTTACTTTTTCCCCTCAACCATTTAAATATGAAAAGGAACATGTTTAGCTCACAGGCCATAAAAATAGGCAGTGAAATGGATTAGGTGGTCAGGCCTAGTTAGCAAACCAGCTTCTATATTCCACAGGATGAGTCCAATATATATATAGCCTATGATAAGTTTGAGTGATTTGGAACATCCTTGTGCAGACATCTCAAAAATATTTGGAAGATTGGAAGATGAAAGGTGCAGGGTCAGGGTCTGGTATCAAATGTAGAATTAAAAGTCAAGCAGAGAAGGATTCAAACTGAGGAGGAGGAGATAATTCTCCTGAGGAGGAGAATTTGCATTAGAACTTTGGAAACCAACTGATTTGCATTCAAATTAAGTTTAAAATAGATTCCAGGAAAGGGGAAAATCAGGCTAATGTTTCACACACAAAAGTATTTTTGAAAATAAGACATGTAATTTGATATAAAGAAGTTCACTCAGAGATCAATAATGTTTAAAATAATTTTAGATTCATATTTATCTTTGCCTTCACTGTCTTGGAGTACCACATAAAAAGACATTAAAAATATCAAAAGAGAGGAAAAAATAGCATCATCATAGGATGCTAAACACTTTGATCTATATTTTAGATAGAATAGAGTTGAGAAAATCCAGCATATCATAAAATATTTTTGAAAAAAGATCAATTAACTCTTTACTATATTTTTTTGAGAGTGCATTTATATCTTAACCTTTCTAATAATTTTATCATAAATTCATGAATGATTTTTAATAATTCTGTTTATTAAAAAAGTTTCATATGTTTCATCCTTGTATAATTGCTAGAGGCCCAATGTATGAAATTCTTGCAAGGGGCTTGGCCCTTACAGCCACAGCGGCTTGCCTTGGCCCTCCCAGCCCCTGCTTCATTCGGAAGGTTGTCTGGCTGTCTGGTCTAATTAGCATATTATGGTTTTATTATTATAGATTTTAATTCAATTTCCCTCAAAGTAATATTATCCTTTCATGATATTTATCCAGCTTTGTAATGGTTGTAGATACTTCCTTCTTCCTCTTTCTCCACATAGAAATGGTTTACAGATCTATAAAATCTATTGACCAATAACCATTTAACACATGTAGAGGTCATAACTTTTGTTATGTATTAAGTACACTGACCCCTTTTGGATTATCAATGGCCTCTGTCATGGTGAGTTTCACTGAAGGCCAAAAATAAAAGTGATACAAAAATCTTCCTTTCTATCAGTCTTTTCTTGTCTGAGAGCTATTCATTTCAGAGCTAAAAGCAAAATATTTTATTTTCATCACATCATTTATTTAAAAAAATAGTTTTACTGAGTTCAGAAATCTAGGGAAGGGAGAGGGAGAGAGAGATAGAAACATCACTGATGAGAGAGAATGACTGACAGGCTGTCTCCTGCACACCCCACACTGGGGATTGAGCCCGATATGCCCTGATTGGAAATTGAACTGTGACTTCTGTTTCGTAGGTAGACACTCAACCACTGAGCCAGGCTGCCTGGGCTCATCATTTCTAATTGCATTTGCACCATCTGAAGTGGTTTGGGGAAACGATGGAGAGAAAGACTAGATAGGGGAATATAATAGAAATTTAAGTAAAACCAATGTAAATAAGTAAACCCAAAATAATTTCTGTAGATCTCATTAGTAAATAAAAACCACTTTTAAGACTGACTTAGATGAAAAAAGCAGAAAAGCATCTCCCATTTAAAAAGCCAGACACAAAGTTTTAAAATCCTACATTTTATTTAACTTCCTATAACAGACTCTGCAGTCATTGTGATAATAAAAGCCATGTGTGTGACTTGAGGCTTAAAAACTTTGGGCCTATCCTGGATGCGCCTTCCTATAAAGGGCACCCTGTGGGTAAAAACCTTTCTGCTATATTTCTAATCTTCCTGGACTCTCGCACTATTAGGACATTATATGTTCTGGAAAATTTAGTAGTTCTCTTGATGACCTCAACATAAATCTACGCTGACACCAACATCTTTGGCAGAGACTCAGGACCAAGTAATGATTCTAGGTTTGCAGTTTGTGGAGTTGAGCCAATGGAGTCTGATTTATGTCTAATTAGACAAAGGTTCTTACTTAGTTGCCAAAGAAAGCACAAATAAAAAAATACATATATGAATACTCCTTGGGAAAAATGAAATTCCAAAAAAATTTTTTTTAAAATTATTTAGTGGACAAATAAATTCTCTATGATTCAGTGCCTATTTCCTTCTTTAAGTATAAATCAATATTCATGTTTCACCTCACTTTGTAAATAAGTCTTTAGATTACTGCCTAAAGTCTTTTTTGTTTTGAAACATAATATAAAGGGAGACTTCGGTAATACTATTAGATTTACCATGGTGAAGCCACTTTTAATAAATTTTGATTAATTGGTAATATGGATAAAGGGTTTATTTGTGAAATAAAATACCTGTTTGTTTACAAAGGAATAATCTATAGGTATTTTAAAAAGATTTGTTATATTTCCTTATGAAGATCACTAATGTTTGTAACTGAAATTTATCTTTCTATTGTAATTTAAATTCCCTGAGAAATTAGGAACAGCAGTATAAAGCTTCATTATGATTATGAATGCACATCATCAGTTGCTAAAATGTTGAAACAAAAAATAAGTACAGGGAGATTTCAGTTTGTCTATTAAAGTACTAATTATTCAGGAAGCAGACAGAATTATAATAGAACATCCACACTACTCTTGAGAGAGAAATACTTTATACATTAAGGGAGTAACTATGCTTTTGTATCCAGGCCAGAGCATTTTATACTAGCAATTTTTTCAATGTTAAATTTAGGCCTAGGTAATCTCTCAGGTCTAAAAAAATCCCAAAAATATTATAACTTTTTTGGAAAGGGCGATGAACCTTTTTAAAGCTTAAATTGCTTGTTATAATGTACCACAAATATTTTAGTTTGTATATTAGGCATGCAAACAGTAAATTTGAGTGATGAGAATTATAGAAGAAATAACAACATACCTTTTGTGATGGTTAATTTCATGTACCAATTTGACTAGACCCTCACAGACACAAGAGGGAGGGAGGGAGGGAGGGAGGGAGAGAAAGAGAGAGAGAGAGAGAGAGAGAGAAAGAAAGAAAAAATAATGAGAGAGAGATACATAGAGGGAGGGAGGAAGGAAGGAAGGAAGGAAGTAGGGAGGGAAGGAAGGAATTACCTGGAAACATTTAAAACTCAGGAGATTTCAAAACATTAGGACTTCTAGACTTTTCATAATGAATCAAAATACTTGACAATTATTGCATGGCCACATTCTTCTAGAGATAACTGATGAATGTTAATTTAGAGCAAGCATGTCAAACTTGCGGCCTACAGGTCATATGCCTCGTTTATTTGGCCCGTGTTAGCCTTTGAGTTTGACATGCTTGATTTAGAGGGAGTAAAGAAATCAAAACAAAAGGGAACCAGAGTGGACATGAGATGGCATGGTTCATGTAGGTCAATCAAATATGTCAGGGTCAGTGCACAAAGAGATGGAGGAGATGACACTGGAGATATGAGCACATTGACAAGGTTATGATTAGCCATATAATTGATACCCAGAAAGTTCAATTTCAATTTTATTCTTTAGAATATGAGGAATCAATAACATAATTTTAATTGGCTATTTCTAATACTAGAGGCCCAGTGGATGAAATTCGTGCACGGGTAGGGTCCCTAGGCCTGGCTGGCGATTAGGGCCTATTGGGGCCTCTGGCTGCCAGCTGGGGCCTTCCTTCATTCCGTGCCACCCCCTGGTAGTCAGCGCCCTTTATAGTGAACAGTAGAACTCGTAGTGTGGTCAGTCGAACTCCCAAGGGGACAATGTGCGTATTAACCTTTTATTATATAGGATTTTATCAGCCTATGCCAAGTAAACAAAGGGTTACTGTGGCTGTTCTTCAAAATAAATGAAAATAAGCAAGAATCAATTAAAATTATTTACTTAAGTTTATTTAATATTTAAAAAATGTTTATTTCTGAAACTTCTATGATGGGAAAAACTAGTTAAATTTAAGATCCAAATTTATTAGCTTTACAAATATATCCTATAGTGTACTTAGCATGAAAGTGTTTCTGTTATCATTATAAAATTTGAGTAATTTAAAACAGACTTGTAAGTTTTTAAAATCTGATTGAAGCCATCTTTTGCATTTTATTTTCTTACTTAGGAGCACATAGGAAAGGTAAACATATCCCTGTACAATAAGACAGTTATCCTCCATCAAGGATCACTTCTATTCCATGGTCTTTTGGCCAATCTCTAAATTATGTACTTGTTGTTTTTCTATCATATAGAAATACTAAAAATATTTCGAGATGCCCTCTGTAGAGAGCACTATATTCCTTATTAAATAATGATGGATCTTTAAGAAAATAAAAAGTATATGTAAAGAGTTTTATTATGAAGAATTGGCTCACATGGTTATGGAGGCTGAAAAGCCTTAAGGTCTGCAGTTGGAAAGGTAGACACCCAGGAGAGCCAATGGTATAGTTTCAATCTGAATCTGAAAGCCTGAGAACCAGGATAGCTGATGTATAATTTCAGACACAATTCAGAGTGTAAAGGCAGGAGAAACTCAGTGTTCCAGCATGAAAACAATTAGAGAAAGTGAATGTTTCCCTATGCTGCTTTTCTTCTAATCAGACCTTCAATGAATTGGATGAGGCCCATCACCTTGGGGGAGTACTATCTGCTTTACTCAGGCTATCAAATCAAACATTAATCTCATAAAAAATACTTTTGAAACTATAGTAACCTTGTACTTTGTACTGCAGCTTTGGATAATAAACTTTAGAAAAGCACCATGTTTGTCCAATGTTAGTTAAGTCAAGCAACATATAAAAAATTATATTTTATATTGTAATTTTCCCTTCCCACTGAATAAATTACAGCTTTATATAGATCCTATTACAGCAAAATATTAGGACATGTGCAACAGATATATAACACTTGAAATTAACCATCATAGAAGGTATGTTATTATTTTCTCAAATCCCTATCACTGAACTTTTTTTTGCATACATAATATGCACCTAAAATATACTATAAATTTAATAGATTTTTCTAAATGTGATCAATGTAAAATAAATAAGAAAAATACGTGTACTGCTTTCATTTTTAATAAAATTAAAAGTTACGTGCTGAAAAAATAAGAAAATATATGTGGCACATTGTAGAAGCAAGTTAAGCTAAACAAAGGTCAGTACCCTATTTAGATGTATTAAAAAGAGTTAAAAATGCATGTACAACTGATACCACATACAATTTTATTTATATGCTAATCTGAGGATTGCATACTTCTTAGAGTATAGAAAAGCATTTGGTAATGGAATAATTTATAAGTTTGGCATGTGAGCTTTGAAAGCAATGCTAACCAATATTTTAAAGTTATGGAATTTCTGTTATTGCATCTGTCACCAGGGCTCAGTGGATTCAATCAGTATTGGAGGCAAGAATCGCTAGTTCTGAATCTTAGGCAAATTCTCTGGTCAATATGAAACCTAAGCTAACAGAGGAAGTAATTTCATACTGCGTGTTTACATTATCTGAAGTTCAAAACCATAAACAAATTAACTATGATGACAGAAGTCAAGATAATGGTTTCCTTTGTGGGATATTGACTTGGAAGGGTATAAAGCATCTTTCGCAGTGCTGATAATACTATTTTTTGTCCTGTGTGCTGGTTATTTACTCTTATAAATTTTGTGAGGAGTCATTGAACTATGCATTTAGGCTTTGTATAGTTGTCTTTATGTACACTATACATCAGTAAAGGTGAAAGAAAATTACTTTGACTGATAACCATAAACATATCATCTGGCTGGCTGCCTTCAGGGATTCACTCAAAATTATTCTTATTATAACATACTTGTTTTTGTTATGTAAATATTTTAGGATAGAAAATTAATTTGTCCTAAAATATTTACAATATTAAAATGATAAATCAATAGTAGCAATAATTACTGTAACAAATACTGTGTTCTTTTTAGAGTATCTGTAATATTTAAGTTAATTTACTTAATAGATTGATATTGACTTTCTAATTTAAAATGATTAATTGAAAAATTGATTTAGAATGTAATTTTAAATATTAATCTTAAAAATTATGTAAGCTGAGCCAGGCCAGTATAGCTCAGTGGTTGAGCATTGACCTATGGCAGGGTTGGGCAACCTTTTTGTGAGTGCGTGCCAAAACCAGCAAAATCTCTTACTCAAAATTCTTCTGCATGCCAACCCTAATTTTTTGCAAACATGTTACACCTACTTGATATCTCTTAAGGTGTATGTATGTGAAGAACCTTGAAGAAATAATATAATTCATTTGAGCGACAAAAACACAGTATATGATGATGAAAAATACATTTATTTTTTAATGTATACATGTACACTGATAGTCCAACAGAAAACTTTATGACTCCGTTTGATATTATCAGTGGGACTTTTGCTGCTGCATCACTGATGACAGAGATTTTACATCAGGTTTATATTTCGTGACCTTCAGAGATATGCACGAGCTACTACTTTCATCCGTCAGGCTACTCCTATTACGAGACTTAACAAAATTCATCACTGAGAACAAAGATTCACAAGCGTATGTGGATGAAACCAAAACACTGGTCGGATCTAGGAAGGCAGGGAGAGTTAAGGCAGAGGCATAGAAATTGCTCTTCCCCTCTCTCGTCAATCCATGTCTATGGTCTTTAAGATAACTTGTTATGTAAAATTATTTATTTATCTAAGATGCACCTACACTGAATTTATCTGAAAAATAAAAAAGTCGATATTAAGAAAAAAATTGTAAATGGAAGATTATAAGAGAGGGTTTTGCGTGCCAGCAAAAGTTACTGGCGTGCCATGTTTGGCACGCGTGCCAGGGGTTGCCCACCCCTGACCTATGGACTAGGAGGTCACGGTTCGATTCCTGGTTAAGGCACATGCCCCAGTTGTGGGCTTGATCCCGGTATGGGATGTGCAGGAGGAAACCGATCAATAATTCTCTCTCATCATTGGTGTTTCTATCTTTCCCTCCCTCTTCTTTCCTCTCTGAAATCAATAAAAAATATTAAAAAGAAGATTTGCTATATGCTAGTGCTAGTGATTTGAATGGATCAAGTTGCATTATAAAAATAAGGTGGGCTGTTTCCAATAAGTTGGAATTTTAATCAAAATAGTCCCTTGAATGGTGGTGCCCTTTTCTATGTTGAAAGCTTCCCTACTTGGAATACAAGTAACAGTTTCTATTTTTTTGAGTTAATTTGACGGAGGCACCTTCTTTTGTTATTTCCTTGATCGAGTTTTCTTTTTGGTTCTTTCCATCTATAATTTCTAGAACTTCTGCTATTCTATTAATAGAATTATTAAATTCATGCTTTTTAAAAAATATTATATTGATTTTTAGAGAGAGAGCAAGGGAAAGGGGGAGAGAGGGAGAAATATCGAAGTGAGATGGAAGCATAGATTGGCTGCCTCCTGCACAACCCCGACCCAATATTGAGACCACAACCTGGGTAATTGGACCAGCAACCTTTTGGTGTACAGGACAGTGCCCAACCAACTGAGCCACACCAGCCAAGGACATGCTACTTGCTTTTATTTAATTTTATATATTATTTTTTATATTTTTATCACTTGGCTGTACACTATGGAAGATTATTTAATAGTGTTGTTTTTAGTGCTTTGCTTTACTCTACCTATCACATTTTTCACTTCCCATAATTATCACCTGATCTCAGATTGGTCTCCATTGCTTCCTACTCTTTTATAAGTGCCAAATCTTTTACAAAAAACTTAATCATTTAAATTTTTTTCTGTTTAATCTTTTTTTTTCTGCATTGTGTCATTTTTTTATTTACACTAGAGGCCCGGTGCACAAAATTTGTGCACTGGGGGGGGGTGGGGATTCCCTCAGCCCGTCCTGCACCCTCTCACAGTCCGTGAGCCCTTGGGGAATGTACAACTGATGGCTTAGGCCCGCTCCTGCCACCGCCACTGCTCACGCCCAGCTTCTGTTTTGCTAAAGAATAACTGTCCATTCTCCCTTAGGTGTTGGTGCCTGCATTGAGCATCTGCCCCCTGGTGGTCAGTGTGCATCATAGCATCAGGCTGAAACTGGCTCTCTGACATCCCCCAAGGGGTCCTGGATTTCGAGAGGGCACAGGCCAGGCTGAGGGACCCCACCTGTGCACATTCAGGGCTGGGGAGGGACGCGGGAGGTTGGCCAGCAGGGAAGGACTGCGGGAAGGCTCCAGAGTGTGTCCTGCCCATCTCACTCAGTCCCAATCAGCTGGACCCCAGCATAAGCTAATCTATCGTTCAGAGCATCAGAGCGTCTGCCCCCTGGTGGTCAGTGCACATCATAGCGAGCGGTTGAGCAGCCTTAGCATATCATTAGCATATTACGCTTTGATTGGTTGAATGGCCAACCAGACGACCAGAGACTTAGCATATTAGGTTTTATTATATAGGATATTTAAAAAAAATATATAGTTGAAAATCATTCCACAAATGTTTTGTGAGCCTTGGATTCCCATTTAAGAATAGAAAAAAAGTTCAGTTGCCGCTATGTTGCTGGGCTGGCAAAGTGATAGATTTTGACAAAAGCTGCTTAGTTATAGAGCTATATTTTACAGGATCCTTAATTGCATATATCTAGAAAACTTTTTTGGGTTATCTCAGTTTTGCTGAAGAATAATTTTCCATTCTCCCTTAGGTGTTGGTGCCTGTCTAGAAACATCCTGAGTATTAGAAGGGAAAAACCTGGGGTTTTTTTTGTTAAGTGTGTAAAACTTTATTAATCTCCTGTTTTTAATTCCATAATAACTCTTTCCATCTACCATATCTGATGTGGATGAAAGAGAAGCATAGATTGTTCAGTTTCTTTAGAGAATAAACTACTAGTCTTATGCCTGTGGGTGGTGCAGTTCAACCCAAACTCCTAAATGCCTGGTATTTGCAATTCATGAATCTTACTGAGTATTTAAAAAACAAACAAAAAACTATAGTTTATCTCTCTTATGCTCTGCCTATTGTTTAACCACCCTCTGTCCCTTTCTATCTTCTATAAATGTAGTTATCATCTGCTGTCCAAAGAAATCACCTCTTCCATTTTATTTAAACTTGTAGTTTTATATATTTTAAATTCTATATTGTTGTTTCAGGATCATCTTGGGAGGGAAAAGATAAATATACATGGTTAATCTTTCATGTTTAGTTGGAATCCCAGGCCGCAGTATTTATTCACTATGATGCACAGCTTTACCAGGTTACTTATTCTGGGGAGTGGTGAGGAAGGATTAGGTCAAGGACTGAATAGAACAAAGGTTACACTTAACAAGGATATTCCTCCTCCCCTTTTCTGTTTCAGACTAACTTAGTGTAAATGCCCAGTCTTACAGAATTACTCTTTTTATTCTTATTCCATATGATAACTGGATTTAAGGCAGCTGGGGGACAAGGCTTATGTGATTAGTGTCTGTTCTGTTGTGCTGTATTTTCTGGGCCTAGTTAGCTGTACAGTGTTATCCTTTGTTCCCATTGAGCATTCAAATGCTGCTGAGGTCAGAGCAGGTAAAACCACATCTATTCTCTGTTCCCCTTCTGCCTCAGCACCACCAGGACCAGCACCACTTAACACATCACCCTGCCATGTCTAGTTGGCTGCTGATGCCCATGTTGGGATATGTGGACCTTGGGCAGCAGTTTTCTATCTAGATGAACAAATAGGGAGTTTCCAGCTTTTTCCATGCCTATCAAGATATGGAACCTGCCTGTGGAATCTAACATCTCACCTCCTTAAAATACTATTTATTCTACAATCTGTTCACCAATAGTGAAGAATATTGCCCTAGCCGGTTTATTTCAGTGGTTAGATTGTCAGCCCGCAGGCTGAAGGGTTGTGGGTTCAATTTTGGTCAAGGGCATGTACCTATATTGCAGGCTCCATCCCCACATTGATCTTTCTCTCTCCGTGTCTCTCCCCCTCCCTTCCACTCTCTCTAAAAATCAATGGAAAAAATACCCTCGGGTGAGGATTAACAACAACAACAAAAATAGTGGAGAATACTTTCTTATGCTTTCTTTTCTTTTCTTTTTTTTTTTAATATATTTTATTGATTTTTT
>NW_005354829.1:3093911-3099273 GCF_000412655.1 Myotis brandtii
GGCTGGCGGGGGGTGGGGGGGCGGGCAGTTAGAGGTGACCAGGCCAGTGGGGCAGGGTGCAGTTGGGAGCAAACAGGCTGGCAGGGGGGGAGTTGGGGGCGAGCAGGCCGCAAGGGGGGGCAGTTGGAGGCGATTGGGCTGGTGGGAAGGGCAGTTGGGGGCGAGCAGGCCAGCAGAAGGGGAAGTGGGGACGAGCAGGCTGGCAGGTAGGGGCAGTTGGGGGCAATCAGTCCGGCAGGGGCAGGCAGTTAGGGGTGATCAGGCCGGAAGTGGGGGGCAGTTACGGTTCATCAGGCCAGCAGGCAGAGTGGTTAGGGGCGATCAGGCAGGCAGGCAGGTGAGCGGTTAGGAGCTAGCAGTCCCGGATTGCAAGAGGGATCCCAGATTGGAGAGGGTGCAGGCTGGACTGAGGGACAACCCCCTCAAATTTCATGCACAAATTTCATGCACCAGGACACATAATTTTATATAAGTATGATGGACAATAATGCTCTTTCTTCTGAGCTGTCCAAGACTGGATTGAATATGTAAGAGACACTGAGAAATGTGAAAGAATTCAATAAAAAATATAAAATAACAATATAATTTACTAGGTACTCTTCTCCTTCTAGTATCAGATGTTCTCTTGCATGCTCCTGAGTTGCACATGAGAGTCAGGGCAGTCTGTGAGCATGTAAAACCCCTCTAACAATCCAGTAATACATGGGTACTTGCTTCCAGAATTTTCTTCATATTAGAAAGTTCCATCAGGTCTTCCAGCTGATGAAAATGTGACAGTGTTTCTTTGTTTGTTTGCTTGCTGTTTGTTCTGATAGAAGGGAGAGTTAGAGGTTTGGGAAGATGTGACAAAATTATTCTGCAGTTTGCATTACATTTTAGTTATATGTAAAATGTTGTTTTATATTTTTTAACTTAGGAGGCAGTTATTTACCATTAGTGTTGTGTTACTAATTTTGGCAAGTCCCAGTAGAATACACCTCTAACAATCTCAATAGAAGAGACTTGAGGGAGAAGAGCAGAATTTATCAGTGTTCTCAAATCATTGCTCTACCACATGTCTACTAACTTTTTATAATTTATACTGTAGAGTGACTCCATTAAATTCTACTTCATTATATTTAATTTTGAAACCCATTTTTATTCCATGTTGCTAATGTGCTACAGCTGAGTCATATGGGAAGTAAATATAAAATGGTCAGAAATTATTGTACCTTAACTTCTTCAGCTTAATTGATGTAAAGAAATAAATGAAAATAGTTTCCCAGCTTGAAAATTCTTTATAAGCCACTGTATTATGCATCCAAAATATAAATAATAGAATATACAATGGTTTCAATGTATGATTTTGTGCTGCTCAATTTTAAAAGTACAAACACCATGACACATTTTCATTTTTGTCATCTTCTACCTCTGTGCAATTTTGATCAAATGAGTTACATTTCTTTCTGTATTTTCTCTTGACTTTTTAGTGGGCAGAATGCCAATGTTACAATTTACATAAATAAGAAAACTTCCCTCAAAGTGGGAAAATCAGAAATACATGCTGTGTCTGGTAGCAGAAGTAGAGTCTTTTGAGTGTAAAAATTGAATTGCTTCTTTTCTAATTACAGTATTAAAGTGTGTGCCCTTATTAAGTCACAATTGAATAGGTATGAATATTTTACATACATCAAACACTGCCTGCATTGTGCTTGAATAGTTATTCCTGAAATTTTATGCAAAAAAGGACCTAAAGTATTTATTGATCTTTTGAAGTGTTTAGTGTCTTTGACTATAACAAGGCACTATCATTTATTCACAGCTGTCAACTTTGGATTATTTCAAGGGTTAATTATCCATTTTATGATTTGTCCATACCTTCCTCTCCTCCCTCTTCCTGTCAGCTTGTTGGCCATCTTCCTATTTGATGGCACGTGGGCCATGTCACAGAAAAGGCACTAGTATTAATGAAGTGCAACATGCCTCTATTAAATGCCTCCATGAAAAGGTTGAATAAGTACTAGAATCATTTTTTTAACTTGGATCTGAATTAGCCTGTAATAATTTGTTCTATATAATATCCAAGTATATATCAGTAAAAAATGCTCCATGAGAAGAGTTTTCATCCTAAAAAGGAAAATAAATAAATTGAGTTTGTTTTTAAGAAGAGAGATGCATCCTGGCTAGTGTGGCTCAACGACTGAGGGTCAACCCAGTATCCAAGAGGTCACTGGTTCAATTCCCATTCAGGGCACATGCCAATAGATTACTTCCTCTTTCATCGATGTTTCTTTTCTTTTCTTTTCTTTTTTTTGGGGGGGGGGGAAGTTAATCCTCACCAGAGTATATTTTTCCATTGCTTTTTAGAGAGTGGAAGGGAAGGGTAGAGACAGAGAGATAGAGAAACATTGATGTGAGAGAGACACATCAATTGGTTGCCTCTCACATGCAACTGAGGTAAATGCCCTTGACCGGAATCAAACCCAGGACCCTTCAATCTGCAGGCTGACACTCTATCCAGAGTCATACCGGCTAGGGCTCATCAATGTTTCAATCTCTTTATCCCTTTTTCCCCTCTCTTTATAAAAATCAATAAAAATATATTGTTTTAAAAAGAAGAGGAGAGATGCATCTTGACATATTAAAGCATTATAAGAGTAAAGCAAACTCTTTAATTAAAATTATGCATCGTAATTCAAAATGTGAGAAAGTGACTACAATACACATATTCTCTTACTGATGTGTTGGAATATTTAAATAATTTTAGAAATTATTTTATGTATAATGGAAAATATGAATATTCTTGCTGTAGCACAAAGAAAGAAAATATAAATGTTCTTTGTGTAACACAAATGAAAGACATCGACACAGAATCATCTCCAAGAATCATCACTGTCCATATAGCAATAGATCTAAACCTGGAGATAACAAATAATATTCTTCTGACACATGAAAATGTTTTATTTATTTGCCTAACATTAAAAAATAAAACAATAAGTAGGTTGTTGTAATGCTTTTTCATATGGCAGCCTATGTTCTCTGTGTTAGTTGGTGTCTCAAACATTGATTAATCTTTCATTCCATTCAGACATTTGAGTTGGGTACCTCAGCTTCAAACATTGATAATGTGGAATTCCAGGAGGGAATGGACAGATAGATACACCTAGTTCTAGCACTTATATTTGGGAAGAAAATGATTCAAAATCTCACTTTAATGTTTATTTGATTATTAAGTTATACACCCAATCAATAATTGTTCTGTATCAGCTATGCTTTGGTATAACTCCATTAAAAATCATCTGATATGAGTTCAACATTGGTTGGCACTATAAACAAACTAGCAGACCAGGGCTGATACGATAAGTCTAGTTATAAATTTCATAAGCAGCAAAGATTGATTAATAAACTCAGAATGATACTTTGCATGGTGTGAACCCTCCCTTTGGAGAAGAGGAGGAGAATTTAGCCACCATGGCAAAGCTATACTATTTTGAAGGTATATATGCTATGTCTGTACATATTGGCTATTATCTTGGCTCTGTCACGAGTAAGCATTCTTACTCATTGTTTATTTTAAAAATCATTACAATTAAAGTCTTAAAATTCATACATGTCAAAATAATATAATGTCATGTGTGCTCAATGCTATTAAGGACAGAGAAAATCTGACACACGAAACACATACTGGCCTTAGTTACTTTTTTTAGCTTCTAAAAGAGTAAGTCAGAATCCATAACCTGAAACACACACACTTTAGAAAAATCTTGGATTTTATTAGTTAACTAGAGGCCCGGTGCACAAAAATTTGTGATTTTATTAGTTAATATGAGGAGTATCATTCTCCAAAATTTTTTTATTAAGTCAGTGGCAGTGAGAAGACCTTGCCTCTCTTCCCCTACCCCTGAGTTGTTATTTATTATGGAAAGACAAACTTTTATACTCACTTTTTCTATATTTCATATTCCTCAACTTTAAAATAAAAATTTAATAAGTATAATACATATATTTATATAACATATAATAAATATAATAAATATTTAATAAATAAAATAATAAACATAGCATTGATATATAAGAGTATTTTATAATTCATGGGAAGAAAGACAAAACAGCTTAATCTCTTTATATCAAAAGTGCTTCATAAATATGATGTAGGTTTAATTTTTTAATTAAGTTGAATAAGATTTACATGATAGCTAAAACAACTACACCTCATCACTTGCCATTTCTTGTAAATACAAATAATCTAATTAGTGCAATGGTCCCGCCTACTTGAAATTGCTTTGTGAGCTATGAATAGACAAGGCTATCGTTTGGCATACATACTAGTAGAATTGAGCTCCTGGGGTTCTTCAGGGAAATAAAACTGTTCTCTGTTAATCCTAGTATATTTGTGAGATTAGCACTTCTTTGTAGTTAAATACTCTGGTCCTATAGAATTAAGAAAATGAAATGAGAGAGAATATTCCACTAATTAAAACAAAGGAAGATATATTTTCTTTATCTTATTAAAATATATCTTCCTGTAAAACATGAAAAGGACAAGGAACTAACTTCACAACTTAATTTTAAACCTATTTAGTTATAATTATCTAATATAAACTGATTAAAGAAAAAACAGTAGAAGTGTTAGGAAGTTCAATATTATTTAAAACTAGAGGCCCAGTGCACGAAATTTGTGCATAGGGGAGGGGGTCCCTCAGCCCAGCCTGAACGCTCTCCAATCTGGGACCCCTCGGGGGATGTCCAACTGCCAGCTTAGGCCTGATCCCACAGGGAACTCTGGCTCCTAACCGCAATCCGGGACCGCTGGCTCCTAAACGCTCAGCTGCATGCTGGCCTGATCGTCCTAACTGCTCTCCACTGCTGACCTGATCCCCTTAACTGCTCTCCCTGCTGGCCTGATCACCCTAACTGCTCTCCCCTGCCGGCCTGATCCCCCTAACTGCTCTCCCTACCGGCCTGATCATCCTAACTGCCCTCCTCTGCTGGCCTGATCCCTCTAACTCAGTGGTTCTCAACCTGTAGGTCGCGACCCCTTTGGCGGATGAACGACCCTTTCAAGGGGTTGCCTAAGAACATCCTGCATATCAGATATTTACAGTACGATTCATAACAGTAGCAACATTACAGTTATGAAGTAGCAATGAAAATAATTTTATGGTTGGGTCACAACATGAGGAACTGTATTAAAGGGCCAGAAGGTTGAGAACCACTGCGAACTGTTCTCCCCTTCCAGCCTGATTCCCCTAACATCTCTCCCCTACCAGCCTGATCACTACTAACCGCCTCTACCTCGGCCCCACCACCATGGCTTTGTCCGGAAGGACATCTGGAAGGTCGTCTGGAAGATGTCTGGTCTAATTAGCATATTACCCTTTTA
>NW_005354829.1:3100718-3102758 GCF_000412655.1 Myotis brandtii
GCTGACTAACGCAGGTTTCTGGGGTTTTGTTTAGCTTCTATATTTGCAACATAGTTGCTTAGAGTTGCAGCTGAGAGGCCGGCAAGTCAGGCGGGGAACGTTGGAGTCCGCCGTCACTGGAGCAAGCAAGCCTCCCTGTTCGCTTCAGTGCATGGCTGCTGGCCGCCATCTTGGCTGACAGTTAATTTGCATAAGGATATGCTGATTAGCCAATGGGAAGGGTAGCGGTCGTACGCTAATTACCATGTTTCTCTTTTATTAGTGTAGATGATCAACATAATTTGATGAACAAGAATAGATCCAGAGACAAATGGCAGGGGAGGGGGGTGGTAAGAGAGCAACCAAAGGACTTGTGTGCATGCATATTAGCATAACCAATGGACACAGACACTGGTGTGGTAGGGGCTTACCTGAGGTGGGAATGGCTAGGGAGGGGGGAGTTAATTGGGGAAAAAGGAGACATATATAAAACTTTAGACAATAAAAAAAATGCAAGAAACAGGGCTGTGGTAGTGGTTTGTCATTCTTTGGGTGGCACAACATCTAAGCCTCTGACATTTTGGGTATTGTCCACCATGTGAGCTGTGCTGGAATGCAGAGTGTGCCAGCTACTTGAGAATGTAAATGATACAAAATCACCTTCCCGTTATCCTTTGTAGCAATGACAGCACATGACCCAAACTGTGCCAATGGGGTGCATTCATCCAGAATAAAGTGGGAATCTAGTGTACAAGTATCTGTGACCTAGGAACTCTTTCCAGGAAGTGGCTTCCTAGGTATCAGTGGCAGCACCAGTGTCCAGAAATGTAGAATTGGCCATGCCAGTGACAGAATTTAGCATCTTATCAGTTGTGGCAACTATAACCACAGTGCAAATTTAGTGTATTTTCCTGTCTGTCTATTTTAAAACTTAATTTTTTAGTTACCCTAGCAGTTATGTGAACTAACTAAATCCATTCCTAGAAACATTTATTTTATAATCATAGAGATATGGTTTTATGTAGCTTGTAATTTAGGTTCTTAACTGATTCAAAATAGAATTAATAGCTATATGGTAATATTAACCACATTAAAATCCATTTAACAAAAATACTGATGAAATATTGTTATTTTAATACTCAGAATGAAGAAAGATAAGCAAGTTACATTAACAAAATATCAGTAAATAAGTTGGACTATCTTAGTTTTTAATTAAAAAGCTGTATTCAAATAAAAATATTTTGGCATATATTATAGTGAAAAATATTTTACTTTTATAGTGTGAAGAAAAGAAGAACCTCAAAGACTGTCAAATGAATTTATATCTAGTTTTCTGTTTTCCACCATGTGGCTTTTGGTAAGTCATTTAAACTCTTTGATTATTGATTTCTTTCCTCATATGGAGAGGAAGAGAGATACTATTGATATGATTGTCAGACTAGAGACAATATATTTCAAATGCTTATCACAGTGTCTGTAGCATGAAAGGTGTTCACAAAATTATGTGTTATGTTTCTGGATATTAATGAGTAATTTCCTCAAATTCTTCTGTCTTGATGTGGGTTTTAGCTCAGTGTGGTTCTTAAATTATATGGTGGAACCTGAGCCAGTCAAGTGTGGCACCACTTGATAGTTTCAGCTGATTTCCTTCCTGTTAGATTGTTTAAATTGCGTTATAATGTAAGGAAAACACGTTTGTACAGTGTGACTCTTCATTCATGTTTGTATTTTATATCTTTTCTAACCATCTGTGACCGGCACTATAGGCTGGCTACCCTACCTTAATTTTATGTTACTTGATTGCTTAAGCTCAACCTGAAGATCTATGAAATAAGGAGAAATGTTATCTATTCCTAAGCCTTCAACATTGCCTCTTCACATTGATTTTGTATACCTTTTGATACAAAACTAATCTACACTAACAAAAGACAAAGATGCTAATTGACTGTACCTTCACTATGCCCCAAGCCACGCCCACCAGCCAATCCGAGCGACTATATGCAAATTAACCCAACCAAGATGGCGGCTGGAAGCCACGGAGCTGGAGCAAGCAGGAGGCTT
>NW_005354829.1:3102812-3118052 GCF_000412655.1 Myotis brandtii
CAGCCTGCAAACAGCCATCAGCCCCTCACCCAGGATGGCCACACCCTCTTGGGGTGAGGGTCCCCGCTGGGGGGCTTGGCCAGCCTGCAAACAGCCATCAGCCCCTCACCTAGGCTGGCCACACCATCATGGGGTGAGAGTCCCCGCTTGGGGGCTTAGCCAGCCTGAAAATGGCCCTCAGCCCCTCACTCAGACTGGCCAGGCACCCCAGCAGGACCCCCTACCCTGAAGGGGCTGTGGCCAGCCTGCATACAGCCATCAGCCCCTCACCCAGGCTGGCCAGGCACTCCTATATAATCAAAGGGTACTATGCAAATTGACCCTAACAGCATAATGACTGGGAATGACTGGTCACTATGACACACACTGATCACCTAGGGGCAGAAGCTCAATGCAGGAGCTGCCCCTGGTGGTCAGTGTGCTCCCACAGGGAGAGCTCTGCTCATCCACAAGCCAGGCTGACGGCTGCCAGTACAGCGGTGGTGGTGGGAGCCTCTCCCGCCTCCTCAGCAGGGCTAAGGATGTCCGACTGCAGCTTAGGCCTGCTCTCTACTGGCAAGTGGACATCCCCCGAGGGTTCCTGGGCTGCCAGAGGGATGTCTGATTGCCAGCTTAGGCCCAATCCCCCAGGGAGTGGGCCTAAGCCAGCATGTGGTCATCCCTCGAGGGGTCCCAGACTGCGAGAGGGCACAGGCCGGGCTGAGTGAGGGACCCGGGGGCACAAATTTTTGTGCACCGGGACTCTAGTCTTTGATAATTCCCTTGATATCTGGTCTGACAGGATTTTCTAGACCTATCTTGTGTGTTTTTTGTTTTTTTTTTGCCCCAGATACATCTCTATCTCTTTATTCACACTGAAGATTGCAGCTTCTAAGGACAGAAAGGATAACAGAATTAGAATTTCACAGAATTAGTCACTATTCTTATTTAATAATACCAATACTTCTGCAATTACGATTCAAAAAGTAAATTGCATATTTATTCATATGCATGCTTTATTTCACCCCACTTTTTAATAGTCATCTATAATAATAAAAGCATAATATGTTAATCAACTGGAGAGCTGGACGACCTTCGGGACAAAGCCAGGTTGCGAGGGCCAAGCCCCTTGCACAAATTTCGTGCATCGGGCCTCTAGTATATCTATATTATCAGAGTCTATATATTACAGACTGTACATAATAGTTTCTCTGTCTTAAAACCCTCATTTAGTACTAATGCACTTAAAAAAACTTTTTTTATTGATTTCAGAGAGGAAGGGAAAGGGAGAGAGAGAAACATCAATGATGAGAGAGAATCATTGATTGGCTGCCTCCTGCACACCCCACACTGGGGATCGAGCTCACAACCCAGGCATGTTCCCTTGACTGGATCAAACCCAGGACCTTTCAGTCCGCAGGTTGATGCTCTGTCCACTGAGCCAAACCAGCTAGGGCACTAATGCACATTTTTATTTACTGCTCACAATGAGTCTTTATGTCAATGTCTGCCTAGTCATTTTGTTTCTCTGAGATCTGAGCTGTGCTAGGTTCTTCTTCCAAATGGTCTGTAGGTTATATACTTGAAAACCAGTTTAGCTTAATAAAATCCGTGGTTTACATTTTTATTTTTTGTAACCCTAAATATATATGTTTTAGTATAAAGCATTACTATTGAAAACTTGGACAACAATTTCAATCTGATGTCTGCAGTTGTTGTTTTTCATCTCTAAAGAGTGATTTTTTTCCCTTGGATATTCTTTTATTTATTTATTTAAAAAATATTTTATTGATTTTTTACAGAGAGGAGAGGGATAGGGAGAGGGATAGAGAGTAAGAAACATCGATGAGAGAGAAACATCGATCAGCTGCCTCCTGCACACCCCCTACTGGGGATATGCCCGCAACCAAGGTTCATGCCCTTGACCAGAATTGAACCTGGGACCCTTCAGTCCGCAGGCCGACGCTCTATCCAATGAGCCAAACCAGTTAGGGCTTTCCTTGGATATTTAAATGATGTTTCTCTTTTTCTCCCTCTCCCTCTCTCATTCTCCCCTGCTTCCTTTTCTCCCTTCCTCACCCCTGTCCTGTTCTTCCTCCTACTGACTTTCTTCTCAAGGTTTGTGTGTGTTGTGGAAGTTGGCATGGGACGTTGTCATTTTGAAAATCATTTTGTTTGATGACTTCTGTGTACCTGTGGGCCACTTACACAACAATCCTCTGAGGCCAGCAGTGATGACAGCAGTTGCTGCTCTAGAAAGAGGCCTGATAGTGTCAGTGGGAGGGATACTGTTCAGGGAGAGTGGAGAATAAGTGGTATCACTGAACCCTCTGAAGCAAGATGGGTTTACTAATTTGCAGGGATCTGAGGTGATAGTTTATAAGCCATGGTGTTCCTAGGACATTACATTCATGGCAATATTACTTAATATATAAGCCAAAAAATTCAAGAATCAGTGAGAAAAAGACTGATACCAGCTGCTGTGATAGAAACACAAACTCAGATAGTTTCCAGATCTAACTGGTTCTCAGACCTACAACTCCTTGATTGAAAGGGAGACCAGGTTCCCTTGGGGAAGAGCCCTTCAATGCCATCACAAGTGTTTCAAACAAATATCAGACAATTTTACCCCAAAAGGACCTAAAATTTTTATCAAAGTTGCTACATTTGAGGAAAAAGGAAACCAAGCTCTTTTGCAACCTGCTGGGTTCAGCTGACACAGAACATCATCCTGGCTCCTCTCCATTTAGTTTAGAGATGTAAAAAGGCCAGATGATAAATGGCACGCTGTGACGATTCCATCTCTTAGGTGTCTTATGGTTCTGCAGACCAAATTGCAGTTATTTCTCTAGTTCACAGATATACAATTGAGGTGCATGTAATTAGTAGCTGGCAGAACTCTCACAGTGGTTTTTCTGGTCCAGGAAATGAGAGTGATTATGGTAAGAAAAGCCAGTTGGAAGTTTCTGAAACATCCCCCTCTCCCTACAGAAGATAGTAAATCAGAATCAGTGCCATCTCCCAAGTGGAATGTTAGAGATTAGTTCCTTAAAGGATGCAGTGTTACTAGTTCCTCATCACATTTTATTTAATTCATGAAAACCAAAACAGAACACTGAAATAAACAAATGGATATTGACAGAAGACAGCAGACTGCCTAAACATAACAAAGTTAGAGTTTCAAAGGTGGTGGGTGTGATATCTTTATTAGGAAATATTTAATAAGTTCTGGAAATTGGTATATAGCTAATGATCTGGTGGTGTGCTATTTTCAATCTCCATTAGCAAAGAAGATCTGAACTAGTGCACGTTTAGTGTCTTGCCCCAGAGCTATGATAACTTCCCTTCACATTTACAAATAGATCTAAAGGAAATTTGGTCCCCTTGTTAGTCCTTAGATCAGATTAGTTAACTTTATTGATGAATCACATTAAGGGGACCTGACAAATCTGTATTAGAAAGTACTTTCACTTCCTTGGCAAGATTCATGTGCACCAAAGAGTAGAAAATAAATCTTGGAATGATTCAGAGACCTGTCACGCCGTTGAATCTTTAACGGCTGGAGACGCCAGGATATTCCTTCAATGGAAGGACAAATTACTACATTTTACCCCTCCTACCACGAATAAAAAGAACAGCACTCTGTAGGTGCTTTTAGATTTTGCAGCAGAATGTTAATCTTTTTGGGATATGACTTCAACCTATTTGTTAAATAATTCAAGGTTACAAATTTTCAGTGGACCCAGAGTGCTCTGCAGCAGGTCCAGACTCTGTGGTAGCAGTTCTTTAGCTCAGTCATTTTATATGATAGATTCCAAAGTGCTGGAGGCAGATTAGGATGTTGTATTGAGTTTTTGGAAACAGTAATAGGGGAACAGCAGTGAGGAGTCCTACATTTCTGGAAAAAGGTTGTGATTTCAGTAACAGAAAACCAGCAGTTTTTGACATGCTACTAAGTTCCAGGCGAGACTAATCAACTGACCACAGGACAGTGAGTGACTGTGGGATCAGAGCTGACCTGCCTGGATTTGCTGTGTCAGACGTGACAAATTCTAAATTTGGGCAGTGCAATAGCATCTGTTGTCATGGAAATGGTACCTTCGTGATGGTCTAACCAAATGTAGAGTGTACAATAAGTTATAGAAATGATTCTGTGTGTGTATCATCTCACTTTTTTTTAATAAATAAATTGGTTGCTAAGGGTCACCTTGGGATGGCAGATAGTCATACTCCCCCCTCCACACTTCATTCTACCTCTGAAAGCAAGTCTGAGGAGTTCCTTTCCTTCTTTTCTTCCACACTTTGAAGATAGGTTTCTGGAGTACCTTTCCCTGGGACCTGAAACAGGACTCATGTAGGCAGGGTTTGGGAGGGTATGAGGCTGGAATAACAATGTTAAAACTGGGATATAAAGGAATAGAATGGCGTATAAGGAGTAACCATTGTGGTGGTCCATGCAGTTCATGAAGGAAAGTAATATGGTGATCCTTCTTACAGTCTTTTTTCTCCTTTACCTCGGCACTATTCTATTACCACCAGTTAGTTGTTGCTCCTCTTAGGTATTGTGAATATTGCATAGAAGTGTTGTTTTACACTGAGGGCACTGATTATGTGGAAGCATGCATTTCTGCACTCAGAATAAATTGAATAAACAAGAATGCTTGGTACGCAACTCATTCACAACCTGCAGACTTCACATATCACAGGCAAATTCTTTGACAATATTTTTTTCAGTATTGTCTCAAAAAGCACCCGTGTTTTATGAAAAGATAAAGAAAATATATTCCCATTGAAGTAGAAGATATTTTCATAAAACAGTGCTTCATAGATATTATAGAAAACTATTAGATTTATTTCAGATAAATTATTCATTGTTTTTCTTGGGAAATGCTAAGATTTTTAAGTAATGGGTAAATTTTTGTTTCATCTCCATAATGTAACTGTTAAGATATTTTATGTTATACCTTTTTAAAATTTATTTCAACGTTTATGAGTCAGCAATAACAGCAACTCAGGAAATTATTAAACTACTCAAATATATTTTGTTTAATAAACCATCCATTCTTTGTAATTACAAGTTTACTATCTAGTAGCAACAATATAATTTAAAAAGTGTTACCTACACATAACCTGAATTTCCCCAGATTTTAAGTGTCTGTGGATTACATGAATGATATTAATATGAAACCCCTGGAGTTCCTGTTACGTATACCTTATAATGGAGGTCCTTTGTATGTTTTATATTTCCTTCCAAATGTTTCTTTATTCTTCTTGCTCAAGGTTGTTTTGGAGGCTCAAACAGGTGTGCATTTGTCTTTTAAAAGTATATTTATTCTGATAGGTGCTATTCTTCTAACTCCATACCAGTTTCACCATTTTTAGCAGTCAGGGTAGTGTTCTACCTGGCAGAAATGGCACCATCCTGAGTATTTTTGTCCCTATCAACTCCTCCACTCAGACACCATTGCTGGCATATTAGGTAGGTCAGCTTTGAACAGCTGCTGCCACTGCCCTGAATACTGCTGCTTCTGCTGCTCATGCACCCCATATGCACCCCAGAAACTCATCGAGTTACTGGTGGTTCCAAAGCTGTTTCACTCTAGCCCTGGCAAAGTGCAAAATTGTTCTCTCTGATGATACATTCTCTTAGACTTAGAGACTTTCACAAGAAGTACTTCTTGTACCTTGCCTTAGATAGTTTTAGGCAGATAATCTTTCCTGTATTTATCTTATTTTATATGACTATATAGGTTACCTATTTTCTATAGTTCTCAAGCATGAATCCATTAGGAATTAGGCTAGGATACAAATGTCAGTTTTTCTGACAAGTAATGCTTCCTCCGATCATGCTTTTAAAGCAAAAAGCTTTTGGTATAAGCATATCATAGCATGTCTTCAAATTCTACTTGAATCATTCAGTACATACTCAAAACCAACACCACGATTGTAATCAATTTGCAGAAAGAATAACATTTAGAAAGTTCTCTTATTTCCAAGCTTTTTAAAAATAACGGTACTGAATAGAAATGCCCTGTTCCATAAAATACAATATTGGTTAAGAAAAACAGAGGGCACAGGTAATCCACTATGGAACACAAAAATAAATCAAAAGCTGTGTATCTTATAATGCAATTTATTTCATATAAACTGATCTTGAAAATCAAATGAAGACTTCTTTGTCTCTTGTCCTTTAGCACAGTGGTCGGCAAACTCGTTAGTCAACAGAACCAAATATCAACAGTACAACGATTGAAATTTCTTTTGAGAGCCAAATTTTTTAAACTTAAACTATATAGGTAGGTACATTGTTATTAACTTAATTAGGGTACTCCTAAGCTGGCCTTTGCTAAAAACGTCCTCAATCTGATTGAGGTACGTTCGTTGAGGTTGACCCCTTGCAACTCTCCCATCCCGAGGTCTGCCTGCGCTGCATCTCCTGTCTCCCGACTGACTGATCGACACCCCCCCACTTCTTCTAATACCACTTCTTCAAAATAGACTTGCCCAGGCTGAAAACCGACTTCTGCGCATGGGCCACGAAGATTCAATCGCACTGTACGTGCACGCCCGCACATGGTATTTTGTGGAAGAGCCACACTCAAGGGGCCAAAGAGCCGCATGTGGCTCGCGAGCCGCGGTTTGCCGACCACTGCTTTAGCACAATTGAAAACCTTGATTGAAAAAGAGAAAATAGCAACTTATATAAATTGTGAAATATAATGATTGTTACTATTCATTTATTGATTGTTACACTCACAATCAGCATTTTAAAAGTACATAAATTCCCTTAAGACAAAATAAAAGTACTATGCTATGCTGCAAAATAAACAAAAATATTAATTACTAAGAATTTTTCTTGATCTACAGATTGGAATATGTAATAATCTAACCTCAGGATTTATCTTAATAGCATTGACAAAAACAGCATCAACCAAAGCTCAATGACTTAGGTCACTACCTAGAGTTAGGCCACATTCCTTCACAAGGCTTGCCTCAATTCAGACATCAGATGGAAGTTTGGGGATTCCTAAGTACCCATACTTCTGACCAGCTGGCCATACATTTGAGAGTTTCTGTTATACCCTCATGTTCAATAAATTTCTAGAATGACTCAGAATTTGCTGAAAGCACTATACTTATAAATGCAGTTTATTAGAGCAAAAAGAACAGAAATCAGAATCAGCCAAAGAAGAGATACATGGAGCAAGGGTCCCAAACATGAAGCATTCATGTCCTCAGGAATGTGTCATCCTTTTCCCATTTAAAAATGTAGCAATATGGACAGAGTATTGTTCACCAGAGAAGCTCATCTGAGCGTAGGTGCCTAGATATTTTCATTATGTATATATGATTGATTAAATCATTGGCATATAATTAAACACAATCCATATGCCCTTCACTCCCTTGAAGTGGGGCCCATACCAAGTGGCTCAAAGCCCCATTCTTCTAATCCATCACATTATTGATCTCTGTGGCAGGGCCAGCCCACATCTTGAGTCATCTCATTATCATAATCTATTAAGGTTCTACCATGAGTCACCTTATTAACATTAATAATTAGAGGACACCATGAATAACAAAGACACTTCTAACATTTGGGAAATCTCAAAGATTTAGAGGCCCCCTATCCTGAACCAGAAACAAAGGCTATGACATTTTTTCTTTTATTTAGCCTTTTTAAAATTTCTTTATCCCTGCAATTTTGAATTGCTTCTTGCTGTATAGTAAATTACTTTATTCATGTTAAATTTACTAAATTTTTATATTAAACTGCCTCAAACATCTTTTTTGATTTCTACATTATCTTTTTTTATTATCTTATTTCTCTCAAACGAATTGTGCTACCATGTTGTAAATTGTTAGTTTCCTAGAAGATAACATCTTCACTATTTATAAAACAAACAAGATAAAACCAAAAAAACCCACACTATAACACATCATAATTACACTATTGCAAACTTAATACCAAAACGGTAATAGATTGATCAGGGTGATCATAAGTTATATAAATATTTAATCATTATGTTGTATATCTGAAAAATATGATATTGTATGTCAACTGTAATTAAAGATAAAAATCATTAATTAAAGAAATAGAAAAAGAAACCAATCACAAACATAAATTATTGAAAGCAGTCAGGAAGAAATGATACATTATTTGCAAGGAAAACCAATTCAAATGAAATTCATTTTCTCATGTGAAACCATGGAGGCGTATTATTTGTCTATCAGCTGAAATAAAAGAATTGTCAGCTATGAATTCTACCTCTGGTAAAGTTATCTTTTAAGAGTGAAAGATACAAGAACATTTTCACACAGAGGAAAATGGAGAGCATTTGTGACCAGCAGACTTACCCTTAATAACTGGCTAAAGGATGCTCATCAAACAGAAAAGCAATGATAAAAGAAGAATTGTAGGAGCATCAGGGAGGAAGTATAAGCAGTGGAAAGAACAGATTATGGATGCATACAATAGACTATTATTTTTATATTTTATGAGTCATTATATAAAAATTATATATGAATATGTGAATATATGATGTATAAGTCATATTTGATTATTTTATTCTCATTGTGATCCTTAATACACTAATAATAGTGGAGAAAGTAAAATGAACTAAATGGAAGTGAGGTTTCCATACTTCACTCAAAGTGGTGAAATATTAGTACCAGTTATAAGCTACATATGATATTATAATACACTAAGTGAAAAAAAAAGTAATCTGTGAGTTTTATCAGAGAATTGATGTATTGTGGCATACATTAAAACAAAACACTCAGGCTGCTTGGGTGGAGAATTAATTCCATGGGAATAAGGGAAACTAGTTAGAAGTTTAGTAAATTAATTTATTTGAAAGACAGCCTGGCAAAGAATAGCAGTATTAAAGATGATGAGAGATGGTAGATTCTAGATATATCCAAAAAAATGGTAAATTTCCATAAAATACCAAAATGATTACCACCAATATCAGATTCAGATATCTGAATTTTTGTTGGGAATCCATTTCTTACCATTCATACAGTGGAATCACATCTATGTCACTTGATCATGCAACTTACTTGTTTTTCCAGATCATTCTTGATGTCATTCTTATCTATTTAGTCTATTTTCATATACTAAGGGATGTCCAAATTTATAGCTTATTGGGTAAGATGCCACTTATTTATGATGGGCAACTCAGGATGCATTGCAGCTTGTTTTCCCCTAGCCAAGTATTTAGTGTTTACTAAGGCCTGGTATTAAGCCTTCTCAAAATGAGAAAAGTTAACTGCAGAGGATAGAATTGTTTTGTTTCAACACCTTAAGGGTTTGTGTTATATGTGCCGTGATTCACCTACAGTGTTTTTTCACAAAGCTCTATGGCATTCCTGTCTGCCATATAAATTTCAGGTAATGTATCTGCTGAGTCATATGGCCCACGTGGCCAATCAGTGTTCATGCAGTCTGGGACTGAAGCAGATATTCTCTTTGTGAGTTCTCTCTAAACTAGCTGCTTCTCAGGATATTAAAAAATAGATTGTGGGAGTTGCCCAAATGAGTTATATGTTGCCTCAAAAATGCAAAGAGGCCACAGGCATTATTAGTTGCAGAAAGGACAAAATGTTAGTAACTTATCTTTTCTTTTGGAAGGGATGTCATAAGCCCTGTACCAAGTATCAGTAAACCACAGCCTGTGGGCCAAATCCAGTTCACTGCCTACTTTGTAGAGTTTTGTTGGAAAACAGCTACATTTATTTCTTTACATATTGCCTATGGCTGTTTCGTGTTGTAATGGAAGAATTGAGTAGTTGTGATAAAATTGTATGGCAAAGACTAAAATATTTACCATTTGCCCCTTTTAAAAACCTTGCCCAAGACCAATGGACACCTAGAAATTTTACTGAGTGACAGGTCATTGTTTTTTTTGTGGTATTTATTTCCCACATCCTGGGATGAATGTGTCTTATTAATATTGTAGTTGCTACTTCCTGCTCATCAGGATCCAATCAGCATAATACCATAAATTTTAATAAGCCAACTTGATGCCCTATAGAGTGGAGGTATGATTTAATTCCTTATGACTGTGTTATGCTATAGGCTTTGTCTGTTGCTATAACACTGAGGCACAATAGTGAAGATGTTCTGCTGGCCATACCAACTGAAAGGAAATTGTTTCTGATGGTGTTTATTCACAAGTATAGAGAGAAAAAATGTTTTTGCGTTCTAGAACTGCATACATGTTCTGGAGCAGCGGTTCTCAACCTGTGGGTCATGACCCCTTTGGCGGCCGAACGACCCTTTCACAGGGGTCGCCTAAGACCATCCTGCATATCAGATATTTACATTATGATTCATAACAGTAGCAACATTACAGTTATGAAGTAGCAACGAAAATAATTTTATGGTTGGGTCACAACATGAGGAACTGTATTTAAAGGGCCAGAAGGTTGAGAACCACTGTTCTTGAGGATGTGTTCAAGCAATGAAACTACATCTGGATTAGCAACTGTACTAGAAGTCATTGCCTGTTTAAGTTTATAATAATTAGTTATCATTATCCAAAATTCATTTCTCTTCTGCATAATTCAAATAGGCATATTAAATATGAAGGGATAGGAATTACTACCCACTGCCTCTTTCAAGACCTTGATGGCGGCATTAGTATCTATTTTTTTTCAGTAATGTAGATCAGCTTTAACTTACTATTTTGGTAGATTGAGGAGGTTTTAATGGCATCTGTTGAGTTTGCACTACAAGATTAGCTTCATGCCATATGTCAAGGAACTGATATAAAATTTTTGATAGTTGCTGTGTACTGCTATTCCTATTAAGCATTTTAGAAGTGGGATAACCACAGAATAGGATCAGGGATGCATTCAGCTGACTGAGAGACAATCCTCAGACAAAACTTAGATTGATTACCTGAAAGTCATCTGCCCCAACTCTGACTAGCAGACCACAGTGATGTTTTGGTGTCCAAAAATCTGTGTAAGTTAGAGACAGTGTATAGCTGTCCTCCAAATACCTAATTATTTCCCATTCCTCAGTACCCAGTGCCATGACCTGAACTGTGAACCTCCCATATTCATATGTTGAAACCCTAACCCCGGTGTGATGGTATTTTGAGATAGGGACTTTGGGCTATAATTTGATTTATATAGGATTACGAGGGTGGGGCCCTCATGCTGAGGTTAGTGCCATGATAAGAAGAGACACCAGAGACCTTGCTTGTTCTTTCTGCCATGAGCGAACACACCAGAAGGTAGCCATCTATAACAGAGAGAGAGAGAGCTCTCACCAGAAATAGACTATGCTAGTACTTTGATCATACACTTCCAGTCTTCAGAATTATGAGAAAATAAATTTCTGTTGTTTAGCCACCCAGTCTATGGTACTTGACAAAATCTGTCAAGCTAAGACAGATTTTGGTACTAAGAGTGGGGTGCTCTTGTAATAAATACCTAAAAATGTGAAAGCAGTTTCAAACTGGGTATGGGTAGAGACTGGCAAAACAAAATTTAGATGCATGCTAGAAATATGTCCATTAAGGGGAATTTTAGTGAAGTCTAAAACAGAAGTGAGGAACATGATATTGGATACTGAAGGAAAGATGATATTTGTATAAAGTGGCAAATCACTTGTCTGAACTGTGTTTGTTTGTTTTTTGTTGTGTTTTTTTTTGTTGTTGTTTTTTTGTGTGTTTTTTTTGCCAAAACAGACATTCTCATTTATTGATAGGATTGTGATCATGAGCATCCATTTTGCAACCTCAACAGAAAATTTGAATATAAAATAAGTCCTAAGCAGAATAATAAGTATGAGAGGTAATTTTTAAAAGCTGTTGGTATACTATTCTATAGAGTTGGATATTAAGTAAGATAATATATGCTCATTATTATTTTTTATTTTCTTTATTGATTAAGATATTACATATGTGTCCTTATCCCCCCTCCCCCCCACACTCCCACTCATGCCCTCACCCCCTGGTGTCTGTGTCCATTGGTTATGCTTATATGTATGCATACAAGTCCTTTGGTTGTTCTCTCTTCCTTACCCCTCCCCTCCCCTATCTTCCCTCTGAGGTTTGACGGTATGATCGATGCTTTCTGTCTCTGGTTCTGTTGTTGTTCATCAGTTTATGTTGTTCATTATATTCCACAAATGAGTGAGATCATGTATCTTTCTCTGACTGACTTATTTCGATTAGCATAATGCTCTCCGGGGCCATACCTGCTGTTGCAAATGGTAGGGATTCCTTCCTTTTTACAGCAGCATAGTATTCCATTGCTTAGATGTACTGCAGTTTTCTAATCCACTCATCTGCTGATGGGCACTTAGGCTGTTTCCAAATCTTAGCTATGGTAAATTGTGCTACTATGAACATAGGGGTGCATGTATCCTTTATGATTGGTGTTTCTATTTTCTTGGGATATATTCCTAGAAGTGGGATTACTGGGGCAAATGGGAGTTCCATTTTTAGTTTTTTGAGGAAAATCCATACTGTTCTTCACAGTGGCTGCACCAATCTGCATTCCCACCAGCAGTGAACGAGGGTTCCTTTTTCTCCACATCCTCGCCAGCACTTGTCATTTGTTGATTTGTTGATGATAACCATTCTGACAGGTGTGAGATGGTACCACATTGTCATTTTGATTTGCATCTCTCGGATGATTAGTGACTTTGAGCATGTTTTCATGTGTCCCTCGGCCTTCCTTATGTCCTTTGAACGGTGTTCTAATGTTTTGTAGAAGGAGGGACTTTTGAGTAATAACATTGCATATTTAGCTGAGGAGATTTCTAAGAAAGATGTTAGAGTTCCTTGGTTCCTCCTGACTGCTTATAGTGAAATGTACTGAAGAAGAAATTTTTAAATAAAAAGAAACCAGAACTGTCTGGCCAGCATGGATCAGTGGTTGAACATCGACCTATGAACCAGTAGGTCATGGTTCAATTTCCGGTCAGGGCACATACCTGGGTTGTGGGCTTGATCTCCAGTTCAGGGTGTGAGGAGGCAGCTGATTCATGATTCTCTCTCATCATTGATGCTTCTATCTCTCTCTCTCCCTCTCCCTCCTTTGAAATCAATAAAAATATTTAAAACAAAGGAACCAGAACTAAAAAGATTGAGAATAATTTTGGTCTGATTGCAAAAAAATGAGAAAGCTTATTCTGAAAAGAAAACCAAGGGTGTGGCTGCACCATCTTATAATAATGAGTTTATGGGACTATAAAAGCAGTTGGAAATAAAGGGAACTAAACGGGACACGATGAAGGGTAATTGTTGAAATTTCTGGATATGACAGGATATGATAGTAGAGCTATTCAACTGTGAACATGTGCTATTCCTCAACAAGAGGGAAAAAATACCCCAAAGGATATTTAAAAGTCATCAATAGAAATAAAAACAATGGTTTCTGTTAGCAGATTATTGACTGGAAAGAGAAACCTCCCAACTACTTCTGAATCTATAGTTCAGAGTGAGATCAATGGAATTACTCCACACAAAGAAGAAAAATGCTTGGGAAATTGCTTATTCTTATGTAAAAAAGATATAGGATTGGATCATTTCTTCACCCATACCAGAAAGTCTATTTCAGGTATATTCAACACTTAGGTATAAAACACTTAGAGACAAAACAAAATTTTACACTTTAGAATAAAAGCAAGAAGCCGATCTCTACCCTATCCCCTGTTAAGTGGATAAACCAGTAAGAAATAGCTTAAAGAATCTGACTAGGTTAAAAGGAAGAACTTCTGTGCAAGGTAATGCATAACCACGGACTCTGGAAATATACTTGTGACATACATAACTAACAATGGATGGATGTGCAGAATGTGTTTTTAAAAATTCAAACAAATAAAAAAATAACAATTAAATAGAAAATGGATAAAGATTGTTAAAAATCAACTCACAAAGTGACTAAATAACATAAGATGTTCAGCCTATGAATAATCACTAAAATGGATATTAAATAAGAGTAAGATATAATTTATCATATAACAGATTGGAGAATATGTAAAATATGCCAATATCAAGTGTTGGTGAGAACGTAACTAAAGAAATATTCACTCTTGGTTGTAGAAGAAATTGGTTCAGCTACCTTTGAGAGTATTTTTAAAATATGTAGTACAAATAAAATCAGATATGTTTGACTACACTTACACAACAAGCATACATTTACTTAGAAGATATTTCTAATGTTTACTGCAGATTTCTTTGTAACTGAAATTTGGAAGCAACTACGATATGGGAATAAGTATATCTGGGCATATGTATTTACACGATTAAATATATAGAAAAGTGGAAAAGAATGAACATGTGCTATCTACATCCACCAAATGGATAAATCTGAAAGAATGCTTTTTTAAAAAAAGAGCAAATTGCATCATAGTATCACAGATACGATGTATGTAAACTTTAAAAATGTCGATTAGCAAAGATATATGCATCCCTATATTCATTGCAGCATTATTCACCATGGCCAAGACATGGAAGGAACCAGAGTCCTTCAATAGAGGATTGGATAAAGAAGATGGGTACATATATACAATAGAATACGGAACCAGAGTCCTTCATTAGAGGACTGGATAAAGAAGATGGGTACATATATACAATAGAATACTACTCCACTATAAGAAAAGATGAAACACTGCCATTTGTGATAACATGAATGGATTTTGAGACTATTATACTATGTGAAATAATTCAGTCAGAAAAAGCTAAGAACCATATAACGCTACTTATATGTGGGATATAAACCTGAAACTCATAGACATAGACAACAATATGGTGCTTACCAGAGAGAAGTGGGGTAGAAGGTATAAAAGGGTATAGGAGGACAAATATATGGTGATGGAAGATGATTTGACTTTTGGTGGTTACACAATACAGTATACAGATCATGTATCATGGATACAGTTGAAAGCTTTATGATCTTATTAACCAATGTCAGCCCAATAAACATGATTAAAAATAAAATAAAATAAACACTACAATGGGCACATTCTGTTGGTAAACTCAAGCATATGTAATATAATTCTAAAATACATGGATATGGAAAAACACAACATCTTCTGGTTAGAGTTTGTTATTGCATGTAGTCTGGTGAGAATAACTGCATTGTGGAGCATTACATAGAACTTCAACTGTGTCTATAATATTTTTGTTTTCAAAAAGCAATTTGATCAAATATGACAAATGTTAACAATCAATTAACCTGAATGTAGGTACATGGGCTTTGTTAAACTGACTTCTACATATAGATGAAATATTTTAAAAT
>NW_005354829.1:3118195-3139297 GCF_000412655.1 Myotis brandtii
GCCTCCTGCACATCCCCCACTGGGGATGTGCCCGCAACCCAGGTACATGCCCTTGACCGGAATCGAACCTGGGACCTTTCAGTCCGCAGGCCGACGCTCTATACACTGAGCCAAACCGGTTTCGGCGACATTTTAATTCTCAATTTTGAATCACAAATAGTAAGAAATTTAAGAATCAAATATGTGCTCAGATGAGGGAGGCCAAAACATGGCATAGAAGAACAGGTGTAACAAAGAATAAAGAATATGCAGTCAATTTACATGGGCTCACATACATTCTTGAATAGTTAATTTCAGAGGCTTGGTCAAAAGAAAACCGTGAAATAGAAAATGCATTTTTTAATTGTTAGAAAAATATTTTGGTTCTTTAAATTTACCACCCAAGAATTTAGGAAATTAAGGTGTTATAAATTTTAGAATAAAGGTTGTAAAGCCATTGCAAATACTTCTATAGATTTATATAATAAAACTTTTCCTAAATAATATCACATCATACCTCATTAGGTTCTTGAACTTAACTTTGTGCTTTAGATTAACTGCCTCCTTTACTTTTGACATTTTAAATGAATGGAAGTTAATAAAACAGTAGCCAATTGACACATACAATATTTCTTTTCTGTTCCATATAAATGTGGTTTAATATGACTTTCAATATAAAAGTCAAATGGCATTACACTAAGTTTAAATCACATGCTCTTCATTTGAAGATAAGACTTTCAATCTATTTAAATAAAAGGCTAAAAATGTCAATAATTTCAAAAATAAGACTGATAAATTAAATGATAGTGATGCAAAAAGTCCAGCAGACCTCAAATAAGAAAAGATAATTAGATACCATTATTCTTAGCAATTTCACTTTTAATACTACCGTGAAAAGAACAAAATAGTGTTTCAATTTTTAACATTTTAGGTGGAAAAGGATAAACATTAATAAGAAACTACATCATCAGTATTTTCAATTGTGGTATTACTTCATAGAAGGAATTTTTCTCATGGAAATTTTAATGATCTACAAAATTTTTATTCTATAATGAGTATAAAATAATTAACCACTAAAGTAGATAATTTAATACTTTGTTTCTCACAAATTTAATATGTTCCCTATGGAAGAAAAAATTATAAGCCAACAATTTCAGAAGAGGGCCGTGTTAAACATCTATTCTGTCTCCATCATCTCTTTTTGAGCAGCTTCAGTGTAAGTTTTGGAATCTGGAATCCCCTGAGAAGAATGTGGTGAGATGAAAAAGCCCGGGGAATCACACAGACAAGGTCTGATTCCAGTTGCTGCTCTGACATTTTTTAGCTATATAATTTTGCATATTGTTCATCTCCTCTACACTTACTTAATCGATAAATGCTGTAAAATATTTTTGCCTTACCTCATGTTTTTCCCCCTGATGATTTTTATTAGGATTCAATGAATCTACACTAATAAAAGAGAAACATGGTAATTGGCGTACGAGCTACCCTTCCCATTGGCTAATCAGCATATCCTTATGCAAATTAACTGTCAGCCAAGATGGCTGCCGGCAGCCAGGCAGCTGGAAGCGAACATGAGGTTTGCTTGCTGCAGTGACTGCGGACTCCAACCCCCGCCTGACTTGACGGCCTCTGAGCTACAACTCTAAGAAACTATGTACTATGTTGCAAATGTAGTAGCTAAACAAAACCCCAGAAATCAGCTTTCAGCCAGCCGGGATCTCAGAGCTAGAGTTATACATTGTTTCGATTATAGCAGCGGAAGCCTCAGAGCTAGAGCCAGAGCTAAAGCTGGCCCAGAATAAAAAAAAGAAAACAAGGAGCGGTTGGGAGCTTCAGTCAATTGCCAGCCTGAAAGCAGCCCTCAGCCCCTCACCCAGACTGGCCAGGCACCCCAGTGGGGACCCCCACCCTGATCCAGGACACCCTTCAGGGCAAACCAGCCGGCCCCCAGGCCTCTATCCTATATAGTAAAAGGGTAATATGCCTCCCAGCACTGGGATCAGCGGAGCCGCGAGGCCTCCTGGCACTGGATCAGCGTGACAGGGGGCAGCGCCCAAACCCCCTGATCGCCCTGCGGCTCTGTGTGTGACAGGGGGCAGTGCCCCAACCCCCTGATTGGCCCTGCTCTGTGCGTCACAGGGGGTGGCCCCGCAACCTCCCCATCGACCCTGCCTTGAGTGTGACAGGGGGCGGTGCCCCAACCCCCCAATCAGCCCTACCCTGAGCGTGACTGAGGGTGGCATTGCAACCTCCCAATCCGCCCTGCTCTGTGCATGACAGGGGGCAGCGCCCCAACTCCCCAATCAGCCCTGCTCTGAGCCCGACCAGGGGCTGCACCTAGGGATTGGGCCTGCCCTCTGCCACCCGGGAGCAGGCCTAAGCCAGCAGGTCGTTATCTCCTGAGGGGTCCCAGACTGCAAGAGGGCACAGGCCGGGCTGAGGGACCCCCCCTTCCCCCCCGAGTGCACAAATTTTTGTGCACCGGGCCTCTAGTATTTATATGAAAATGTCAGCATATTGTGAAAGCGATACAGTGTTTTGTACAAGTAGAACTTATTATTATAATTTCAATCATATGCATTTCTGATGACATGATGAATACACAAAAGTAAAATATATGCTCAGGAACAAAGTTGTGGGGGTTAGTGGGTTACTTTTGCAAAATAAATAGATAAGGGAGAAATTTGTATTAAATCATGTCTAGGAGATTTTATTAAGGGGTAGATGCACCACTAGAGTGACACCTATATTGCTATCAGGATGCTGAAATCAGAGAAACAAGAATGTTTTAGGATGCTGTTCTTTTGCGTATATACTTGATAGCTGGCAGATTTGGCTTGGTAGATTCTAATAAATAGAGCAAGAAACAAATTTGCTTTCACATTTTTACTCAGCCATTCATTGCAAGTATGACTTCGGGGAAAACTATTCTGTTCCTGAGTTCAGTTTTTTAAATCTCTAAAATAGAGATGGTAACAAGAATAACATCTCACACCTGTCAGAATGGCTATCATCAACAAATCAACAAACAACAAGTGCTGGCGAGGATGCCGAGAAAAAGAAACCCTCTTGCATTGCTAGTGGGAATGCAGACTGGTGCAGCCACTGTGGAGAACAGTATGGCATTTCCTCAAAAAATTAAAAATTGGACTTCCATTTGATCCAGTAATCCCATTTCTAGGAATATATATCCCAAGAAAATAGAAACACCAATCAGAAACTATATATGAACCCTGTGTTCATAGCAGTACAATTTATAATAGCTAAGATTTGGAAATAACCGAAGTGCCCATCAGCAGATTAGTGGATTAGAAAACTGGTACATCTTCACAATGGAATACTACACTGCTATAAAAAAGAATTCTTCTTCTTTGCAACAGCATGGATGGGACTGGAGAGCATTATGCTAAGTGAAATAAGCCAGTCAGAGAAAGATAAACATCACAAGATCTCACTCATTTGTGGAATATAATGAACAACATAAACTGATGAACAACAATAGAACCAGAGTCATAGAAGCATTGAACAGACTGTCCAACCTATGAGGGAAGACGTGGGGTGAGGAGATAAGAGATCAACCAAAGCATTTTTATACATGCATATGAGCCTATCCAATGGACACAGATGTGGGGGGAGGTGAGGCATGTGCTGAGGGGTGGGGTTGGCTGGGGAGAGGTCAATGGGGGGAAAAGGAGGCTTATGTAATACTTAAACAATAAAAATTTAAATAAAAAAGGATAACAATAATACATGTAGTGTGAGAAACTAACAGTGAGTGCTAATTACAGCAGGCACTGTATTCAGAGCTTTTTGTAGGAATACTCCTGTACCGGGTTGTGCAGAATGAAGAATATTTTATAAATAAAATATTTACTATACTCTGATACTTGTACATGCTAAATAAAAGACAGTCACATTTATTTTTATCAATTTGAGAAAACAGAGGTACAATAGAAGCTATGTTATTTAGCTTTAGAGTAAATTGATAGGATTTGAATTCTACTCTGAAATACACTAGGTTATTTTAAACTAACCTCTGTAAGCCTCATTTTTCCTACTTCCAAAAGATGAATAATAGTAGCTAATGTTGCATGATCTTTATAATATTGTTCTTTTATAATATTGTCATAAGGATTCAAAATAAATATTTGTTTTATGTAAATAAGTTATTTTCAGGTTCTAGATTTTGAAACACTGGGAAAGTCAAAGATCACTGTTGTACTGATTTTTTAATATGTATCTTATTTTTAAATTTTCTAAAATGTAATTTTTTCATGTGATAAATTGCTTAAGATGGGCAGTTTTATTTGAAATCAATGGTAGTTTTCAATTCATTTCTGCACATTTGACATTAAAATAGATTTTTTATTGGTTAATTCATTCTTTAGTGATTTATCAAATTCATGTAAACAGCCATTTAAAACATCTTTTTGAATGATCAGGGAAAAATGGAGGTAGAAATTGAAATACTTTTGAGGTTAATATTGATTCTATTTTATTTCAACTAAGGTGTTACTTTCAACAAAATATATGATATTTTTAAAACCAGAGCACATGATATGTACACCAAGGTATCCATGTGCAATACTCAGTCATTTGAGTATGTTGGCAGTCCAGAATGAAGATAATCAAGAGATAAGCTTGACCAGACTTCTGGTTGCAGGTTGCACAAATGGAAAGCCATCTGGAGGGCTCTGAGTATTGAACAATGACTGCCAGTCCCTGTACTTAGGTGCACAGCACAGAGAGGGGCAGATTGACTCACTTGGCTAGTGAGGAAAAATCTAGGGAGAAGTGAAATCATGTTTATTTCATTTTCTAAATTAAAAATAATGCTTTAGATTATTTGAATGTATAGAATATGCAGAATACACTTCTACATGCTATAAAAAAAGAAGTAGGTTTTGAGAGGTAAATCAAATATAGACCTGGTGTTTACCCTTGAGAATTTTCCTTTAGATTAGATAACATTTGTGCAGATACCAAAAATAAAATATTTAAAAGATGAGGACATGTAGGCAGTCAGGCAATCCTGGAAACAATTTCAAAGATGTTTCCTCTGGCCCAAAATATGTAGCAGAGTTTAGTGATATGTCACTATTGATGCAGGAGGCTATTAGTCAGTGAATTGACTGAAGCAGGGATCAACAGAAAGACCATTTCCAGGGAGGAAATGCACATCCAAGCATTATCCTTTTTTTTCTTTTTTTTTTTCTTTAGTGTTGGGTAGTTACAAAATGTTTTCCAAAGCCTCATTTCTATGTCTCTCTCTCTATGTATCCTGAAATTTATTTCCTATTTTGTATGCTGATTGACTGCCTAGATTTATGAGGTCAGGGATTTCCTGCCAGTGTGCCATTCATTCATGCCACAAGCATTTGTTACTTCTTCCTATTTGTGAGACTCTGAGCCAGAAATTTAAAGTTAAATAAAATACAGCGTTTGTCCTATCACACTCAACAGATTTATTATTTTTTCCAAAGAGCAAAGAAGAGAGGCAATAGAATTGCAAACAAGAGAGTTAGAGAAGTCTTTACAGAGAAGAGTTCTTTTTGTTCTGCTTGTTAATTAATCAGGACTCCTTGTTTTTGTTAACCAATGTCACCCCAGTAAGTTCAAAGAATTTTACATAAAAAAGAAAATTCTACAGAAAAAAATTTTTAATTGTCCAAGCTTTAAATTTATTATCTATGGGTATCTGTGGTACTGCAAGTAAATTAATATAATTGGCTCACAAGATTTTTGAGGAGAGGCAGGAAATAAAGGCTGAAATAAGTTCAGATCATATATTAGTGTGTTACTGCACCTGTAAAATATTATCAGAAACTTAACACAGAATTATCTTAGAATTCTGTAGTTAGGAAGTCTGATAGTGAGTAACTTCAAGGTTTCAGCAAGTCTGCTGCTTTGTTTTGTGGAGGCTCTGGGGTTGAATCCATTCCTTTATTCATTTCAGTTGTTGGCATGTATGGTTACTTACCCTTTAGGACTGTGGCTCCCTGTTTCCTGGATGGCTGTCAGATCTAGAGGCTGCCCATCCCCCTTGACTCAGAAGTACTTTCTCCAGCTCAAAACCAGCAATGATGGGCCGAGACCCTGCCATGCTTAGAATCTCTGTTTTTACTTTCATTGCCACATGCCTCTCATTGACTCTTCTGCCTCCTCTTCCACTTTTACAACCCATTAAATTTCATTGGTTTCATGTGCAACATATTCACAGGTTCCAGGGATTAGGGCTTAGACATCTTTAGGGGAGCTCTTATTCTGTCTACCATGAATGTGTCACATGTGTCACATGTGTTTAAAAAATAAAGAGGGTTATCTTTTACTTCATTTCAGATTCTTTAGTGTATATATGTCTGTTCAAGTTTCTTAATTCATACCCAGTTCTAGCATATTCTTTAATTATTAATTAAACATCTCTTGCGTTAGTTCATGTTTAACACTTTTACTCATATGTTTTCACTTTTTTCTCCTTGACCAACATCACTAGAAGTTTGCACTGCTCATTCATCTTTTCTAAAAAGTTGCTGTTGGTTCTGTAAGCCTTATTTATATATTATTTTTCCTATATTACTAATTTTATGCTTATTTTGACTATTGTATTCCTTATTTTCAGTTTTCTCAATTTTTATTTTTCCCAGCTTCTTGAAGTGGTTGGTAGCTCCTTAGTTGTATTTTTCTAATTTATTTGCTCACAAGTGTGTCTAAACTATAAATTCTCTCTATGTGCCTTTTTCTGTATCCCACAAATTTTGGCATCTAATGTTTTTATTGGCATTCAGTTCTAAATGTTTTTAATTTTTCTTATTTTTTCCTTCTTTTGATCAAAGAGTAAGTTGTATTTTATTTAGTATGCAAACATTTAGTAATTTTTGCCTTATTTAAACAAAAATTTTTAGCTTCTATTTTATTGCATTATTAAGTGGAAAACACATTTTATTTGGTCTGATTCTTTGGGAAAAATAAGATTATTTTCTGTACATTATTTAATGGTAAACATTTACATTTTTTATTGGTGATTAATATAAACATGCATTTTTTGTTTAGATGTATGTGGTACTCTATAAGGCTCTTAATTAAAGTTTAAAAAATTAGATTATTCAAGTTTTATGTATTTGGGTTTATTATGTTCTTTACATATCAACTTTTAAGAGAGATAACAAGCATAACATAATATCTTATTACTTTAATATTTGTAGTCTATATGATTTATTGTTCATGGTATTATAGTTGAAATCTATCAAATTTGTAATAAACATAATCATTATGTTCTAAAAAGAGTTTAATTATAGGAAAAAATAAACTGATTAACTGATTTCATTAAGTATGCTAAGAGAAAAACAACCATTTAATTTATGAATATTAGAAATGTATGGTATCTAATTTTGTAAAAACTTATCACTGACAGAAACAGCAAATATTATACTTAGTAGAGAGGTTGTTGGCACATTTCTATTAAGATATTAATACATTACCATTGACACTATCCTGTATAATAAAAGCCTAATATGCTAAGTGTCTGGTTGTCCAGTTGGCCATTCAACCAATCAAAGTGTAATATGCTAATGAATATGCTAAGGCCACTCAACTGCTTGCTATGATGTGCACTGACCACCAGGGGGCAGACAGTTTACTGGTCGACCAGTCGCTATAACATGCACTGACCACCAGGGGGCAGATGCTCCGACTGATAGGTTAGCTTGCTGCTGGGGTCTGGCCGATAGGGATTGAGCAAGATGGGCCGGACTTGCCCTGGAGCCCTCCTGCAGTCCCTCCCCGGCTGGCAACGCTCCCATGCTCATCCCGGGCCCAGATCGTGTACCAGTGGGGTCCCTCGGCCTGGCCTGCGCCCTCTCACAATCTGGGACCCCTAAGGGGATATCAGAGAGCTGGTTTCGACCAAACGGAGGAAGGACCAGTCCTTATGACACACACTGACCACCAGGGGGCAGATGCTCAATGCAGGATCTGCCCCCTGGTGGTTGGTGTGCTCCCACAGGGGGAGTGCTGCTCAGCCAGAAGCCGGGCTCATGCCTCCATGGCAGTGCTAAGGATATTCGACTGCTGGCTTAGGCCCTCTCCCCATGAGGAGTGGGCCTAAGCTGTCAGTCAGACATTCCCTGAGGGCTCCCGGACTGTGAGAGGGTGCAGACCTGGCTGAGGAACACCCCCAAGTGCGTGAATTTCATTCACCGGGCCTCTAGTCTCTTATAATATTTAATATTACTGGAAGAGATAGGTCAAGCTATAAGAAAATATATAAGAAGCATGAAGATTAATGTGATCATCTAAACAGAAAACTCAAAAGGATTAACAGATTAAAAAGTTCCAGAGACAGAGAAGCATCAATCAGACCATCAACCTCAGAGGGAAGGTAGGGGCGGGTGGGGGCAAGCATATAGGCCTAACCAATGGACACAGACAACAGGGGGGTAAGGGCATGAGTGGGGGGGATGGGGGGTAATGTGAGGATAAGGACACATATGTAATAACTTAATCAATAAAAAAAATTTTAAAAAGTTTATTAAGGTGGCTGGATAAAGAATCAGCTAGCTAATGGACATCAATAGCACTTCGCTATAGCAGCAGCAATAACTAATAAACATTATAATAATAAACAGTGCTCTTAATAACAATCAAAATATAAAATACCTAAGAACCAAAATAAAAAGCTAACATTTTTATAGTTTAAATTACAGCTCTAATAAAATAGTAAAGTGAAAAATTAAGTAATAAAAGTAGATTTAATAAATGGAAAAATGTATATACAAGGATAAATAGCGACATGTATACATCTAATATGTCAATTTCCTCTAAAATAAGACATATTATCACTACAATAAAAGCAATATTTCCATCTGTACACTCTGAAACAATTGATCATCTTTTTCTAAAGTGGACATGAATGCATTCAGTTGCAGAAATGGCTAAGTCAACTTTGATAAAGAAGATAAGTGTATTCTCATTGACAAATATTGATATGTTCTAATAAACCATAGTTCTAAACTACATGAAAAGGAATTTGACTAAGAGAACAAAAAAGAACCCCTGTATATACAGGAGTTAGAAAAGTATGTTTACAGTTGTGAGTATGTGAAACACAATTTATTCTTGTATTATTTATTTATAAGTATATATTTCTATGTGTATTTATATGAAAATGAGAAATGATTTATTACAAATAGGGAAAGAATTATTTATTTTAGTAGGTAGTGTTGAGAAAACTAATGGCCCAATCTATGGAAAAGAACATAGCTATATCACTACTTTATTCCAAATAGCATTGCACTCAAAATGTATTAATGTTTCTAAATATACAAAAAAATAGAAAGTATAAAGATAATACTTTCTCCAAGGAGAGGGGAAAACATCTTAAATGAGATCTAAAATGCACAAATAAGATAATGAAAAGGTAGATTTGAAAACACAAAAATGATTAAAGAATTATCTTTACTAACAATTTCTATAATCACAGCTAGATAACCAGTGAAAAAAATTCTAAATATCTTTTCACTATATAAAAGTTAAAAAATAGATTAATAATATAAATGAGAAAGAGCTCTAAATATAAGAAAGTAAAAAGGTAAATATTTCAGTAGTAAAACTGACAAAGAAATGAATAGGAAGTTGTAGCCTGTGACTGAGCAAACTTCTTTAGCAATCAGAAAAAAATGCAAATTAAAACATCAGAGTGAAAAAGTTAGAAATGTGGATACAATCTACTGATAACCATGTTGTGAAGAAAAGGAATGCTTGACAGTATTTAGGGAAACTCAGTATGTGTATACTTATGATTCAGTGATTCTACTCCTGAGAAATATGTTCCCATAGGGAAAAAAAATATTCTCAAAGGACCTGAGACGACATGTAACAAGGTATATATGAAACTTTGTTTGGCATGGCAGGTATGTAGATAAGGAAAATGGAAATATTAAAGAAAGCTAGAAGGAGTAAGAGGGAAGGGACTAAAATACATACAGTGCCATGGATAAATTTCAAAAATATGAAGATGAATGAGAAAAATCATAAATAGGTCTTACAGCTTAGTACCATTTGTGTAAATTAGAATGACATATTCAAGAAACAACAGTACATATTTTATAATATCATTTGCATATTAAGGACAGATATTAAACATACTGGATTGGTACCTATGGAAGAGGGGGATAGAAATGTGTATTAATCCCTGGCCAGTGTGGCTCAGTTGGTTGGACATCATCATCCCATGCATTGAAAGATTGAAGGTTCAATTCCCAGTCAAGACACATGTCCTGGGTTGTGGTTTGGCTCTCTCACTCTCTAAAAAAAAAAAAAAAATCAATAAGAAAATATTTTTTTAAAGTAATGGGTATTAAGAAGAAAGGAGAAAATAAGACAAGGAATGTTTATATCAGAAATCTCTGTGATAGTAAACTCATTATTTTAATGTAAAGTGAGTACAGAATTAGGTAGAGCTGAGTTAGTGTAGCAGCTCATATATTATCAATTTAGCAAATCCTTTCTACTTAGAGCATGTAACTGTGTTCATCATGGCACAATATGTCTGTTTCACCTCTGGGTTTGGTACTTGCATTCCAATTGGGAAGAAGGGTAAGACCTAGAGACCAAACACAAGAAAGAGATGCCAGTTGAGTCTGTCTTTTTAAAACGTTTCCAAGAAGACCCACTCAAACACTTTTGATTATATCTTATCTGCCAAAATTATGTCATATGGCTACCTTTAGCTGCAAGGACACTTGGAACATCAAATATTTGAACTTGTGACCCTATACAATAGAGGAAAATTATAGGGAATGTCATTGTAAATGTGTGTCCAATAAAGAGCTTATTTATGCATGCTATTTAGATCTAATGGGCCGAGCATTTCTAATAGGGACTAAAAAGGAATAGATTTTAGTGCCTGAGACACACAATAGCAAGTAGATTTGTTGATATCATAATAAAATATCTACACTAATAAAAGACAAAGATGCTAATTGACCATACCTTTGCTACGCCCATCAGCCAATCATAAGAGTATGCAAATTAATCCAACAAAGATGGCCGTTAAATTTGCATGCTGCAGGCGGGGCGGGGCAGCGCCATCTGCCACCCGCCCCACTGTGGGATCGGGCCTGCTGTGTACGACCTGGGGTGGTGGGGCGGGGCAGCGACATCCGCCGCCCACCCCACTGCGGGATTGGGCCTGCCATGGGCGACCCGGGGAGGCGAGGAAGGCACTGTGGGATAGGGCCTGCCATCTGCCACCCGGGGAGCGGGCCTAAGCCAGCAGGTGGTTATCTCCCGAGGGGTCCCAGACTGTGAGAGGGCACAGGTCGGGCTGAGGGACACCCCCCCCCCTCCAGGGCACAAATTTTTGTGCACCAGGCCTCTAGTGTTATTATAAAAGGTAATAAAATTCACTGGTGATTTCTGAAAATAAGTAATGAAATTATGAAAGTGCTATATTTGAAAGCTCTCTATGATTATGAGTTGTGGGATATGTTGTAAAAGAGAGAAACTAAAAACAGAAAAATTTAGTAGGGAAGTGTTTTATTTCTGGCCCCACTAATTAGTTTCACGAACTTGATGCTCATTAAGTCTGAGTCTCATATTTTTCATCTGAAATTAGGGATAATGATACTAATTGCTGCAACAAGTAAGTGAAGTAATGTTTGTAAAATTATGTAGCAGTGCAGCACTTTTAGTATAGAAAAAAAAATCCTCACCTTGGCAAACAATATCTACCAGACACCTTTCAGAAATATCACACTTAGTGGTAAAATACTGGAATTTTTCTCATTAAAGATAAAAATAATATAATGATGTCCTCTGTGCAGCATAGTTCAGTAGTTCACATATCAAAATGTTGCTCTTAGCCAATTAAATAGGCAAAGTAGAAAATAACAAGTAATTAGATTGTGATTCTAATTTTTTATAACAAAGGGCTGATAAAAAGCTAGTCTTCTCACAAACGCCAGTGGGATTTTATAGAAGATTGATGGAATTTTAGCCTAGTTACAATTCACAGTGAGCCCAGTTAGTCCTTAAACTCATCTCCAATTATTTTCCCACTTGCTGAATAAGGCAGTGTATGTCTCAAGAACACTCTACATGCATTTATTCTACATAATTCTTACAACACAGCCTACAATGATCATTTTTTAAAAGTTGGACATTACAGAATACGAACACTTCCAAAGTTTCCTCCAAGTCTTGCAAAGAGTTGATTTTGTTAGGCCTGCTAGACTATTACAAGGTTAGTGATTGGGAAGATATGAAAATCCTTGAGGTTATCTACTATAGGTTATTATTTATCAATATTACTGGTGAACATGAATTCTTCCCCTCCCCCATTTTCCCTCTTACTGAAACTACACTGTCACCTCTCTATCCATAAAAACAACTTAGCCAAGAAATATCTCTAAGACAAGCATCACTTTTGTATATATATAATGAGTGTAATCAGAGATCTGCAAAACAATAAAGATTTCAGTGAGGAGTATACTCAGATGATGAAGGTAGGACTTTCTGCAATCATTCTCAGTCACTTACTGATAGTTTGGTAATTGTGGCACAATCTTCAGGGTCATGAAATGTGTACTAAGTCTATTATGTAGTTTTCCTTATTTTAATTTATTTGCTCAATCAGACCAAAACTAGGCCATTTTACAAAGTTTGACTAGTAAATAACAAAGCTCTACTGATTACTATAAAATTATGATGTATTCAAATTTTAACAAAGCCTCAATGACTTTAATTATTTAGAATAATTCAGTGTGTTTTTTTAACTAAGCATGCTCATAAACAGTAAACAGACTTTAAATGTTAACTTTTGTAGCAAATCTTATAATTAAAGAATGTCAGTAGATTATACCTGTATCAGGATCCTTAGGTAGCATGCTGATATATTATTAAGTTTTTAAAAGAGACTGTAATTTCTCTTGTATGTCCTATTCTACAAAATGTAAAGAAAAACCAAACCAATTTCTAACGATTATTGACCTCTGTCTGAAGTTATTAGTATACACGATCTCATTTAATCCTCATAACCACCCCTTGAAATAGGAGTTATTACTTTTCTTACTTTAAGAAGAGGAGATCAAAACTGAGAGGAATAATGACTGGCCTGAACTAGTGAAGCTAGTTGGTAGTGAGGACAGATGGGCATCAGGAATTCTATCTGTAATGCTTGCTCACTTAACAACTGTGCCCTACTGACGTCTCCCCGAGATTTCCTCATGCTTCCTTTAAATTGAGGTTATGCCTTGGCCAAATATAGCACTCGAATATGAGGCTATTGGTATTCCTGTCAGTGATTGAAAGCTGTGTATGGTTTGTAGCTTATTGCATATCATGAGGGTAAGAGTAGAGTTATGTGAAAGAAAGAAAACAATTGTTCACTTAGGGCACAAATACATTGCCTTCCTTCTGGGCCTTATGTAAACCTATGAAAGGATTTTCCTCCATATGTTTAAAAGTATCTGGCCCTGGCCTCTTACATGTGATTTATGAAAATAGGCTGAATGAATTCTGAAAAACAAGTGATTTGAAAGCTTTTTATTTGCTTCTATGGGAACATAACAGAGAAGCCAGAAACAAGCAAAGTAAGTTTATCCTGTTGCTTATGTGTCACAGATGCCCCTGAGGTGCCTTATAATAATATACTATGAATAATTCTGTCTTAACAATCAAAGCTTAATAAGAACAAATAATTCTCTTTTTTACATTGAGAATTGAAAGAATGTTCTTTGGTATAAAATTCTAAAAATTGTTTTCAATGTTGAACAAGAGTGAATGATGTTAAAGCTTAGTAATAAATGAATGTATTTCTTTTTCTATGTTGGATCACCTCTTTAAAAAAAAAGAATTGTTCTCTGCTGATTTTTTAAACCTACAGTATTTTAATCAGGTAAAATTATGCCTTTGTAAACTCTCATTACTGGCTTTATTTATTTTATACTTATACTTAACACTGTTAGTAACATTGAATATTAAAAAAATAGTTGAGATATAAGTGATATTCAACATGATTCTATGTTCCTTTAATAATATATATAAAGGCAACAATTTTAAATGGCATTCTAAAGAAAATTGCTAAAATTGAATATAATTTAATCTTTTCAGTACATAACCAAGATTAAAATATTCACCAGAATAATTTAAAACTATATAAAGTCAAATCTTCATTATCCATGTTGTACTGCTTCTAATCTACTTTTTAATATCAACTTAATATAAATATTAAACATATTTAGTATTATTTTCATCTATACCCTTTGAAGATGAGATGGCCACATCAATATATTTAGAAAAATCCCCAGTAGGGGTGGAACTTAGTGTCCAAAATGATTTAGGTGCTCAGCTTTTCAAACAAGGTAGACCATGGAATGCATCTGAATTCCCTGCAATAATTTGTCTTCACCATTGCCTTTCAAGCTACAGTGAGCAGGGCTAAGATGCTCCAGAAATTCTTTCTGGTTGTGGCCAACATGCTGTGCAGAGCCACTTGTAACAATCATTATACTCAGTCAGCAGATCACAAGCATCTTCTTCATAAGACCCTAGAAGTGAAATGAGGGAAGTATAGTGGTGAAGTAGGAAGAGGCACATTGGGAATGTGTTCCTTTAGGGCCTGTGTGAAGATAATCCTTATCTCTACTACTTCTATCTTATGATAAAGTATATTACTGTGTATCTGCATCTATGTTTGGGCACTTACTCTACATAGTGAAATCTTGTGGATTGATGAGAATAAATATCTACTTAGACTAAATTATGGTACACATATAGAGAATTGATATATCCCTGAGACAGGGTAGAGAATGTGCATCACTATTTTTCCTAGGAGAAAGCAAAATATTTCTTTTGTTTGTTGCTTAGTTATTTTTGATAGATAGTGTTATGTCAGGTGTTAAGGCATATGTTCTCTGCTCCAATAAAGAGACAATATCTGAAAAAATTGCAATTCTAAACCCACCTTATTTAGTTTATAATAATCCACTATTAATTTTAAGACTCATCCATCTTTTTCAGAGTACAAATAGGTAGGTTAAATGGTGATATGATAGTCATAATCACCTCTGAAATTTTTAAATCTTTGATATGCTTGTAACACTATGCTTCTCCAGAATATGAAGGTGCTTTTCCTTACTCTTTTGATATGGAAGATAATTTCTGAGTACATCATCCTGGCTCTTTAAATAAAAAAAAAGTCTTTATGCCAAGGACCATGGAAACAATGAATGGATTCTACACTTTCCCCAAATATCTATTCCAACTACATTCTCAGAGATGGAAGGTTAGCCATTCTATGGGTTTGGGGTCCTGCGGTACTGTTAAAGAGGCTGATTGAGACCTAAAATTCATTTGTTAACATATCAAGATACACACACACACGCACACACACACACACACACACACACACACACACACACACACACACACACACTTGATAGTAGGTTCCTTTCTCAAGAGTATGCACACTCCATTTCCTTCACAGCTCACACTGTGGTTTTAGTTTACATTTGGACAAAGGGTAGGGTTCTAACTATTTATTAATAGTGGCCTTCATTGGCCATGTAACCCCCAGACTTTCTCAGTTTATGAACCTAGCAGAAACTATCCTAAGGATGCCATTGACTTTCTCTTAAAATGTGTCCTGTGATTATATTTTTATTGCTATTTTTCTGTTCTTAATTGCCTCTGGTAAATAACTGCCTTAGGCACCTGAAAATCTTATTATTTTCATTGAAATCAAAAAGCCTTATTCAGTGGCATAATTTCCCACCTACATCTTTAGACTACACATAACAACTACTAAAGGCATGTTTTCTCATATTGCCACTCACCTATACCAAGTTTTCAAAAAAGGTATCTAAGAGGATTCTCAGGGAACATTGGAGACTATGATTGAATAGGATTCCCATGATAATTTCATGTAAAATTTCTAGCTCCTTTGATCACTCCCATTATATAATATAGATTAATTTTTAGCATCCAAGTTCAATTTTACCATAGGTCAACATGAAGTCCAAGTGCTACTCAACTGAAATAAGGACTACCAGACCATACAAGAATTCAAGGTTTCTTTTATTGGCCACTCTATCCACAAATATGGTCTAATCTAATAATCTTAGAAAAGGCCCCCAATATATTCTTCATATATATTAGAAAATACTGTGATTCTTCTGCTGTTCAGGACATTTTGAGAGGTGACAAATAAATCAACTGTTGGCTTCTGTCATTAGTCAAACATCCAACCATTTAGGAGCCTTGCTTTGAGAAGCAAATGAACTCACAAGTACTACCACTCAAGAAAGGAAATTTATTAGAAACTGATCAGAACATACAATATTTATTGTTCCCTAATTTACTAATCAGGAAATGTATTCCATTGCCCCTGGGGCAGAGTTTTTAAATTCACCAAACTATAGGACTGGACTATTTGAAATTTGGCTACTTCAACTGTATTGGCTTAGCTTATTCAGGATACTATAACAAAATACCATAGACAGGGTGGATTAATTAACAAAAATTTATTTTTCACAGTTCTGGAGGTTAAGAGGTCCAAAGCCAAGGTGCTAGCCTGTTTAGTGTCTGGTCAGATACAGTTTTAGTGGAAGAAATGGTCCTAGGTTTGCCTTCCTGCTGATTAAAACTTTTCACTGTTGATTACAGCAGGAAGCTCAAGCTGAAATTATTACTCAGCACTCCACATTTCCAATCAACAACTCAGTCTTCACCATCCACACTATTTTATAGAAATTTGATTTTTTCTTTATGGTAGGGGAATGTGGCCATTTTGCCAATATTATAGAACCCAATTTTACACTAAGTTTACACAGGCTGCACTAGTGTTAACTGCCTCATTAACCAGAATATGCTTCATTCAGATATGATGGTGCCCTTGGTGCATATCTAACAGTTTCACAACTATCTGGTATATAATTCCTGTATCATTTCCCACCAGCAGGTAAGTCCCTGGTATATCTGGTGGAGAAGCCTACAATAAACTGTTGATTGTAGCAGCAACAACAAGCATTTGCTTTGAGCCAGTAAACTAGGTGGTGATGTTTAACTTTTGCTATGGTAAGTGCATTACTTACTGCCTATTATTTTATCACAATGTGGAACCCAAAGATATCAATACTACCATCAAGATGAAGACTATTATCCAGGTTTGAATTGTTTTCTCACTGCTGTCAAAGCTGGCATTAATGACAAGTCTCCAACTGTGGTTCTTTTTTTTTTCTTTTTACATATTTTTATTGATTGCAGAGAGGAAGGAGAAAGAGAGACAGATAGAAACATCAATGATGAGAGAGAATCATTGATAGGCTGCCTCCTGCATGGCCCCCACTGGGGATCAAGCCCACAACCTGGGCATGTGCCTTGACTGGGAATCGAACCATGTTCTCCTGGTTCGTAGGTCGATGCTCAACTACTGAGCCATGCCTGCCAGGCTCCATCTGTGGTTGTTAGTGGAGAACTGGTCACATAACGGTAAGCTGTGTGCATGCTGAGCAGCATGAAGATTATAGTTGTGCCTGATGTTGCCAGCAGCAGGCAGTTGGCCTGAGTGCCAAGCCTACCTGTGCTTTCTGGTACACAGATGAAGAAATGGAGATGGGCCCTGACCGGTTTGGCTCAGTGGATAGAGCGTCGGCCTGTGGACTGAAGGGTCCTGTGTTTGATTCCAGTCAAGCGCATGTACCTTGGTTGCAGGCACATCCCCAGTAAGGGGTGTGCAGGAGGCAGCCGATCGATGTTTCTCTCTCATCGATGTTTCTAACTCTCTATCCCTCTCCTTTCCTCTCTGTAAAAAATCAATAAAAAAAAAAAGAAAGAAATGGAGATGGGAGAGTTTTCAGGGGCACATCAGGGTATCGTTGTTCTGGATAAGGATTAAAAGAAAATTGGATGAGCTATTGCTGAGGGAATGAATCAAAGGAGAGAATATTATTACTTGGTGTACTGCACCATTTACACTTTATTGTCATACCTTATTTTTGTTCCATGAAATCTTACATTGTGGCCCTTAACTTTCAATAAATATAATTCCATTTTAGATATTAAATGTAATAAAAATTCTAGACCTGATCCCAGAGATTTTGATTAAGAAAAAGTTTGCCATGGTGGGTGTGGCTTAGTTGGGGCATCATCCTGTGCACTGAGAGATCACTGGTTGGATTCCTGGTCAGGGCACATGCTCAGGTTGCCAGCTCAATCCCCAGTAGGAGGTGTTCCAGAGCTGATGGATGTTTCTTCTCTCATATTGATGTTTCTCTCTCTCTTCTTCTTCCTTTCTCTCTTTCTAAAACCAATAAAACATATTTTTAAAAAAGAAAAAGGTAGATCACTGGTTCTCAACCTTCTGGCCCTTTAAATACAGTTCCCCATGTTGTGACCCAACCATAAAATTATTTTTGTTGCTACTTCATAACTTTAATGTTGCTACTGTTATGAATCGTTATGTAAATATCTGATATGCAGGATGGTCTTAGGCGACCCCTGTGAAGGGGTCGTTCAACCGCCAAAGGGGTCGCGACCCACAGGTTGAGAACCGCTGAGGTAGATGCTATGAATGTGCAGCTCAACACTTCAGATTTTGATGTCTTTTCTACACAGATTTCATATTGAGAAAAGTAGCATTAAATATTTTGCTTTTAAATTAGTTTTTGTAGGCTAATTTTTTTGGACAAAATATAGGTGCAGTCCACTTATCTGAGGGCTCTCTTATTAAAATATCTTACTGAAATCAGAGCTTTTTTGAAAGGAAAAATAGAATGAATAAAAATGGCAAACTCTACATAATAAAATTATATTGTTCTGGTGGTAAAATATTTTTACAAAAATATAGCATTGCTTAAACTTTAGTTTGTGATTTCTATTTTTATTTCTATAACTAGGTATCTCCAGCTACCCTTCAACTGAGGAAAAAGAAAAGTTACTAAAGTATTTTTAAATCTGCTACTTATGTTATGGAATTTATTAGCTATCTAGAAAATAATGGGAAAAACACATCATGTTTCAGCTTGTAGAAAAAATGTGCTTATGAAAAATGTTGCACTACAAATATCTATATATATAAAAGCCTAAGTGACCATTCGATCATTGTTCGACCTGTAGCTATGTTGCATACTGACTACCGGGGGCAGACACTCAATGCATAGGCATGGAAACATGGAACTGACTGATGAATCTCAGAAGGAAGGGTGTTCGTGCACTGGTGGGGTCCCTTGGCCTGGCATGCGGGTACCAGGCCGAAACCAGCAGTCCAACATCCCCCCAGAGGTCCTGGATTGTGAGAGGGTGCAGGCCAGGCTGAGGGACCCCTAGTTATCCTATATAATTAAAGGGTAACATGCAAATAGACCAAATGGCAGAATAACTGAACAACCCAATCAAAGTGTAATATGCTAATGAATGCTAAGGCTGCTCAACCACTCACTATGACGTGCACTGACCACCAGGGGCAGACAGTCAACTGGTCGACCAGTCGCTATGACGTGCACTGACCACCAGGGGATAGATACTCCAACCGGTAGGTTAACTTGCTGCTGGGGTCTGGCCAATCGGGACTGAGCAAGATGGGCCAGGCAAGCCTTGAAGCCCTCCCGCGGTCCCTCCCTGGCCCAGTCGTGCACCGATGAGGTCCCTCAGCCTGGCCTGCACCTTCTCGCAATCCGAGACCCCTCGGGGGATGTCAAAGAGCCAGTTTCAGCCCTATCTTGCAGGCCACTCCTCTTGGGAGGGTTCCACATGCAGGGCTCATAGCTGGCAAGCATTGCTGTGGCAGCATGAGCCTCTCCCAATCAGAACTGATTGGGTGCGAACCTGTGGCAGGCACAGTGGGGCCGGGATGACTGGGAGCAGCAGGTAGGAGCTGCAGGCAGTGTTGGACTGCGGGTTTTGACCTGAACCCTGCAGGCCACCGAGGGGGACCCCACCTGTGCATGAATTTGTGCACTGGGCCTCTAGTTATTATATAAGAAAGTGAAAATAAAGTAAATGAATATTAAACTAAGTAGTTAGAAAATATAAGAAAAAAACAAAATAAATAGAAAGTGAGGCCTACAAAACCGAATACATCTACACATTTTCCAAAATCATATAGATAAACCAAGGGGAAGAGAATTTAAAACAATAGTTTATGCCTGAAAGATGACCAGGACATAAAGAATGATACAAATGTGAACTTAATGTAAACAGGGAAATATACCTTCAAACTATCTGAACCTGTCTGCAGTTCACACTCATGTGGAGAGTCAGGCAATGACTATTAAAGAATCAAGGGATCAGTGACCTAGCAGGGACAGAGGAAAAGTAATTTGCCAGGTCCCCTGTGAATAGGGTAAAACTCAAAGTAGAAATGAGAAATGGCAGATCAGCAGGCTGGCTTCTGGGTACTACAGGGAAGCAGGTTTGAAATTGCCCATGACCAGAGGTAACAATCTCAGAAAGGCATTTGGAATTCAGGAAAGCATTTGGAATGGGAGAAAGTAAGCAGAGAAAATTATGGGTCTCACAGAGATGAGAAAAAATTACAGAATCAGAAATCACTCTTGTTTTCTAAAAATAAAAAATAAAAAAGGCACCTCTTAATAAACCACATTTCACTTTACCAAAAGAGTCATCTTGCAAGAAGAATCCCAGAAAGCCACATAGTCAAACACTTCAAGCCTCCTCCAGTGAAGATATATCTGTTATTGTCAGTTCAGAAAATTTAAAAACAGCATAAAGTGAACAGATATATATGAGCAAAAAGCTTACAATAATAATCAAGCATGAAACAGGGAAAAAGTGTAACTTCGTATACTAAATATGAATTAAATAACATTGAATTTCATTTATAGAAATAAAAGAACTCCTTAAGTCAAAAGGTTAGCATAAAAATAGAAAATGAAAATATTAAAATACAAACTTAGTAAAGAATGAGGAGTAGAAGACAATATTATCTTATGAGTAGTCATTAAATTATGATGCACAACAGAGAGTAAAATTTACTGAATATATCATGAGACATTGAGAAATTAAAGCAGCCAAAAAAACAAAAATTAAATTAAAAGTATAAGGCTCAGAAGATACAGGTATCGAAGATAGGCAAATTCTGATATGTGTGTGTGTGTGTGTGTG
>NW_005354829.1:3139377-3157165 GCF_000412655.1 Myotis brandtii
CATTAAAGAGAATTAATATTTTAAACTATGATCCAAGAAAATCTTGAAAATTCCTGAAACTACTAATTGAACATACCTAATATACACCTGAAGAAATTGATATAGAACAATCAACTCTGCAACATATTCTAGTATATTGTTAGACTTTAAAGAAATGAAGAATAATATCTAGGAAACCTCCATTTAAAAACACACCAAAAAACAAATTATGTATTGAGAAAAAATAGAACACTTGAAATCAGACATCTACAAAGCAATGGAAAAATTAAGTCAGCAGTGAAATATTGTGTATGTAACTCAAGGAAAGGAAATACGAATAGATAATTTTATAGTCAGCCTATAAATGCTATAGAAAAAGGTTTATATCTGCAAAAACTCCTGCAATAGTGTAAGCCTGAAACTTCCTTGAGCGATATACTAAGGGGTGGATTTCATCTAACCAAAAGGTGATGAAGTAAACATTAGCAAAAGGACTGTCAGCAAGAAGTGAACATATTCTATATAATAAAAGCCTAATATGCTAAGTGTCCAGTTGACCAGTCGGCCATTCAACCAATCAAAGCATAATATGCTAATGATATGCTAAGGCCACTCAACCACTTGCTATGATGTGCACTGAGCACCAGGGGGCAGATGCTCCGACCAGTAGGTTAGCTTGCTGCTGGGGTTTGGCTGATTGGGACTGAGCAAGATGGTCAGGATATGCCCTGTAGCCCTCCTGCAGTCCCTCCCTTGCTGGCCAACTTCCTGTGTCCCTTCCCACCCCCGATCCTGCACTGGTGGGATCCCTCGGCCTGGCCTGTGCCATTTTGCAACCTGGGACCCCTCAGGGGATGTCAGAGAGCCAGTTTCAGCTCGATCTCGCATTGGGCCTCTAGTTTAACACATTAAGCGCCCTGTCAGTCACCCATGACTGACACTATACTTTCCGTCCGGCAGACAAAACAGGCTGGGCGCTTAACGTGTTAATTATAAACTAGAATAGAAACAAGGTTGTGACAAAACCTAACTGCCATATATTATGCCAGAAAGTGGGAATGGAAGAAAATGAGAAACTAAGAAAGTAGAAAACCATATTGATTGTTCAATAGATGAAAGTCAAGTCAACTAACAGGAGTTTATCTAAGGAGAACACAAAGAGTTAATACATGAGAGTTACATAATTTATTTTAAAGCCTAAACCAACTAGTAGAAACTTTACCAAAGGAGAAAAAAGGAATTAAGGACATTATAAAATGTATTAAAAATAAAATAACTGCCCTAACTGGTTTGGCTCAGTAGATAGAGTGTCGGCCTGCCGACTGAAGAGTCCCAGATTTGATTCCGATCAAAGGCATGTACCTTAGTTGTGGGCACATCCCCAGTGGGGGGTGTGCAGGAGGCAGCTGATCGATGTTTCTCTCTCATGGATGTTTCTAGCTCTCTATCCCTCTCCCTTCTTCTCTGTAAAAAAATCAATAAAATATATTTTAAAAAATAAATAAAATAACTGATAAAAATAATAAAACTTCATTAGTTGGAACATAAATATCCCAAAATAATAATACAAAAGTGATATATCACCTAGAAGAAAATGTCCCTTTCTCTCCCTCCATTTCTCTCTCTCTCTCTCACACACACACACACACACACACACACACACGCTCAGACACACATACCTTACACATATCTCTCTTTCACACACATATTACATATAAAATGATAGACATTGTAAGTGTAAAGTTAAAAAAATATGACAGTGTTGAGTGTGTTTATACTAGACATATTAGTAAGTACAAATGGATTTGAGAGAATAGTAAAAGGAAAGCTAACAAAAGATTAGTCAAAGATTTGCTTCTAGAGTAAAATATGAGAAACACCTATTTTAAAAATTTGATTCAGAAATGACATAGAGGGAGAGTGGGCGGAAGGAGGGGAGAGAGAGGAAGAAGGGTGGGGGAGCAGAGATATAAGGCAAATGAAAATACTAAGCAAGCAGAATTGCCGTCTTATATCAAACACAGTAGTATTCAGGCCTGAATACATTAAATTAGACAAAGAAACTTCTTTATGATGCAAAATGATTTTATTGACAATAAGTATTTCACAGTTATAAATATCTGTGTACCAAGTAACACGGTAACTTTTTTATTGTTAAATAAAAGTATGTGCAAGGAGAAATAGAATAAAAACACTAGGAAGTTTAATACTTCTTTCAAGTTTGTGTTAATATAGTTTAAGCCCAGCCAGTGTGGCTTAGTTGGTTTAGCATTGTCCCATGCACCAAAAGGTTGCCAGTTTAATTCCCAGTCAAGGCACATGCCCAGGTTGCCAAACCAGGTGGCACCTTAATACCCTGCCTAGAAATCTCCTAAGCTAGCTGAGTTCAATAAGTATATTTTCTACTTTTCATATTTCTGTAGATGCTATTTTTGCTAATTATTCCATTACTGCAAAGCAAAGATCCCCCTTCCTCCCATTCCCAGTAAGATTTTTTATGTTTTCCTATAAACCCTCAATTGCAGCTTTCTCAAAGTTTGTAAAATTTTACATTTTTTTTAGGCTCTTGATACTTCCACAAACATTTGCCTCACATATCTTTTAGCTTCTAAATCCACTACAACAACTTAAGTTTTTGGTATGCTGCCATAATATCCAATCCCAGCATCAAAACAGGTATTAGGCAACTGTGAAAACAATTGCTTCAAAATATAGTAACTTAAGACAGAAATACTGATTATCTAAGATTTCTGTAGGTCAGAAATTCAGAAAAAACTTAACTGACTGATTTTGACTCAGGTCTCACATGTGGTGGCAGATAGGGTGTTGACCAGGGCTGGAGTCATCTGAAGGATGGACTGAAGGATTCTCTTTCAAGCTCACTCATATGGCACTTGGCAGGAAGCATCAGTTCTTTGCTAGCCATATTTAATCAAATGTCTGATTGGTTGACCTCATGACATGATAGTTGGCTTTCTAAAAAGTGAGTGATCTGAGATAGAGAAAGGAGAATGCTACAATGCCTTTCATGACTTAATCTCCAGTGACACACAATTACTAACACCATATTTTATTCATTAGAAGCCAATCATTGAGTCAGTGTCCACAAAGGGAGGGGAATTCAGTGCCACCTATTGATGGGAAGATTCAACTAATTTGTGGACATATTTTAAAATCACAAGGCAGAAGGTAAACTTTTTTCATAATATATTCTCGACAAATTGAGTGCTGTGGCAGAAATGTCAGGGCTACCTCTTGAGACAGTAATATGACCATACAGACAAGAGTTTACTTAGCTTGGGAGGTGCCATATTAATATATGAAAACTTCCAAACTAGGTAGGAGAGTTTGTGGTAGACAATAAACTGGGCATTGAAAAATAAACATTATTTTAGTTCAAGTCCTTAAAATATATTGCAAGTCCCTGAAATCATTTCAACTACTTGTTTTATGAAATGAGCAGCTCATGCTGGAGAAAAACATAAGTTTTCTCTTTTTCATCTTAAATTTCTCTTATGCTCAAATACATCCTATATAATAAAACCTTAATATGCAAATTGACCAAACGGCAGAACAACCGGTCACAATGATGCGCACTGACCATCAGGGGGCAGACGCTCAATGCAGGAGCTGCCCCCAGGTAGTCAGTGCGCTCCTACAGGGGGAGCGCCACTCAGCCAGAAGCTGGGCTCAGGGCTGGTGAGCACAGCGGTGGTGGCGGGAGCCTCTCCTGCTTCTGAAGCAGCACTAAGGACTCCTCGGGGGATGTCCGACTGCTGGCTTAGGCCCACTCCCTAGCAATTGGACATCCCCCAAGGGATCCTGGACTGTGAGAGGGTGCAGGCCAGGCTGAGGGATCCCCCCCCACCCAATGCATGAATGTCCTGCACTGGGCCTCTAGTCATTAAATAAAAGATAATACAGAAAAAAGAATAAAAGTAAAACATACAGAAAATTATATTAAGAACCAAAATTTGTTGGGATAAATACTGTGCATTTTGTAAAGACTATCTTACATGATTCACATCTTCCAAAAGTTTCATATGAACAGTGAAACAGCCAAGATTATTATGGTTTGAATAAAAACAGTATTATCTACATGATTATTATCCATATGATTACCCATACAGAGATAACCTAATATATTGAGATGAATACTTATGTACCAGGTACTCTGATAAGAAATTTATATGCATTGCTTGATTTAATTATCCCTAAATCATGCGATTGATGAAACAAGGAAGCAATTATTTTCCTTAGGAGAATTACATTCTGGGCTAAGTTAATATACATTGATATGAATCCAATTCCCTTGAAGTTTGAGTGAGCACTGGGTTTTCTGATTGATTTTCTATTTCTTTATTAATTCCTTAATTGATTTTAAGTATGATGATTTTTAAGAATTATCTAGCTTTTACATTTACCAACTATACTTTAAGAAAACTAATTTCCATCATTTCAAGCAGTTAAAAATAAAACAATTCTGCAAAGTGTTTATACAAAGAGAGGAGGAATTTTACATTTCTAGTGTTTAAGCCGCATACAATTAAACTATCTTTCTTAATTCACATCTAGTTTTCCCTATAAAGGTTACATTTTTCTTACTATTTTCAGTTTATTAACTAAGACTTAGCTGATTTAATTTAAGCAATGCTTTTCAACATTTTTCATCTCATGGCACACATAAACTAATTACTAAAATTCTAATTACCAAAATATGTTTTCTTGCCAGTCTGACAAAAAATGGGTGTAATTTTGATTTATTTACACTGGACAGCTATTGTTGTGTTGGATGTTGTCATCTTTTTTTATTTGCCAATCTAAGGGAAAAGAGGTCAGTGCCCCTGACTAAATAGTCAGATATTGCATGTTTTAAAATTCCTGTGGCTCACCAGTTGAAATTCACTGATCTGAAGCAATGAGAGTGCCATTTGTTACAAGACTAATCTTTCTTAAATTCTATAATATATGGGACATATAAAAACCTTTATAATATTATTAAAATATAAAGCGCTGTTAATGTGTTAGTGTAGCTCTGCTGTGACACAACTGAGAAAATATTTTTTTCAATACTGTTTTTCTTATAAATGGTAAATGTATGCTAACTATGGACATCAGAAAACATAAAAAAAGGACTCAACAACAACAAAATAGTTAGAAATTACCAAGATTAACAAATCTTTATGTTTCTGGCAATATAAAAAAGTATGTCAAATATATATAGATATATTTTATATAATGAAAGCCTAACATGCTAAATGTCTGACTATTCAACCGTTTGACTAGTCACTATGACGTGCACTGACCACCAGGGGGCAGATGTTCCGACAGGTAGGTTAGCTTGCCGCTGGGGTCTGGCAGATCGGGACTGGGTGGAACAGACATGCCCTGGAGCCCTCCCACAGTCCCTCCCTGGTCCCGATCTATCATGCACCAGTGGCGGCCCTTGGCCTGGCCTGTGCCCTCTTGCAATCTGGAACCTCTTGGGGGTTGTCGGAGAGCCGGTTTCAGCCCGATCCCCGCAGGCCAGGCCAAGGGACTCCACTGGTCCATGAATCTGTACACTGAGCCTTTAGTAGACATATAAATATAGATATATTTTTTTGAGAAATAAAATATTTTGTGACATTATTTTATTTAAGGTTTTTATAAAAAATTCATGTGTTTTCAAAACATAATTTTAGAAACTATACAGTATTCCTAAAAATGTATATACTAGATTTCATTTAATTATTTTCCTGCCATTGAAATTATAAAGGATGAAAACTAATACTTTTATTTTGTTAAAATATATATTTTATTGATTTTTTACAGAGAGGAAAGGAGAGGGATAGAGAGCTAGAAACATCCATGAGAGAGAAACATTGATCAGCTGCCTCCTGCACACCCCCCACTGAGGATATCCCCACAACCAAGGTACATGCCCTTGACCAGAATCAAACCTGGGACCCTTCAGTCCGCAGGCCGATGCTCTATCCACTGAGCCAAACCAGTTAGGGTGAAAACTAATACTTTTAAACAACTGAGAATATATTTTAGAAGGATTCAGGTGTTGATATATGAGAGCAGTGGGAATTCTTCTTAACATATTCCTCAAGAGACTTCATCAGCCTTCTTTAAGATTGGTCTTCTAGTTCCCCAAGGTTCTGTTTTTCACTGGGCAGTTTTTTAATATCTAGTAAGCAATTATAATAGCACTATCATAGCACCTGAGGCATTTAATCACACATGTGTCTACCCTCTTTGCCCAGCTATATCTGAATTATCTTGGTTAGAAACAAAATACTGTTCTGAGCATGGCTGCAGTAAAACTAGGGGGAGGGAAGGAGTAATAGAAAAGATCAAGTAGAAACGGCCTAGGGAGTGCAACAGAAATTGCACCTGGATTTAGGGAATTGGTTGCTACTCCCTGTTGAGCACTTAAATAGTTTTGTGCCCTGGGGAGAGTCACTTAAATTCTCTAGACCTCTAGTTCCTCATCTTATCATTTATCTGAAAGAGTAATTTTCACTCTGAAATTTTTAATTTATCTGTAGAGGGAATACATTTCTCAGTTGATGTTATCTTGTTTCCAAGTGATCTGAAGCTAGGTAAAAATTATACAGATTAATTCCATATACTTGACTAACTTTACCAGTGAGGCTTTTATAAATAGTGTCTGAGTTTCATTGAGATTATTTATTGGCATATGTGGTTAGAGTTTAGAGTATTTCCTAAATGTTGTTTCTCTGTAATTAATATTTTTTACCCCTGTACTAAACTCAGCTCAACACATTTTTGTAAAATATAAAAGAAATGCTTAACTTATTTTTCATATGAACATTAGAATTACATCTTTATCTCTAAAATAGTCCATTTACATTGATTAGAAGCATGTTGGAACTAAAATTCATTTAGGAAGAATTTATGTTATTATAATGTTGAGTCCCATATGAGTGGAATTTTAAAATTGCTCTGGCAAAGAGTCTTGGGGACTCTTATATTTTCACCTCTTAAAAGGTGTGCTAAGAAAGATGAGCTCTTTCTGCCAATAGGTTGGAAATGTAAATGGAAAGGACTAGCCAAGCTTATTGTTTATGAGTAGAGAAATAAGAGGGAGATTGTCCTAGCAGATATTAAATTATTAAACCAGTGTGGTATCGGCCCTTGAATAAAAACTCAGATCAAAGAAACAAATGGGATTCTGTAAAACAAGTCTGATATTCATAGAAAAAGAATTAGTTATTTAAAAATGAACTGGGACAATTGTTAGATACTGGTATCTAAAACAAAGCTATATGCTTTTTTCTCAACTTCACCAAAATGAATTCAGTATGAATAAGAGTTAAAACAAAAATATTTATAAAATGTAAAGGAATACATAATCATCAGAAAAAGTTTTTGATGTATTTTTGTTATTGTTACTACGCTATGAAACTTTTTCTTAGCAAAACAACAAAAAAATACATAATGAATAAAAGTGGTACATTTGACAACAGAAAGCTACTATAATCAAAATACATGAAGGCAAATCAAAGGTAAAATAGGAAAAATGAAAGAAAACAAAGTGCCACAGCCAGTATCACAGGTGAAAGGTCAGATTAATACCTTTAACAAATAAGATTTTTATGATTTAATATTAAATGCTTAAGTGATGAGAAAAATGACAGAAAAAATAGATTAATGAGAAACGAAAATATAAAAAGCAAATAAACACATGTAACATATTTGAGCTCACTTGTAGAGAAACAAGCAAATCAAATGAAAATATAATTTTACTTGCTAAATTTCTATTATAAATGAGGAGTAACACTATAATAGATTACAGTGCAGAAACATAAACTGTCTTTTTATCATCGAAAACCTTCAAATTTAATGGCCTTTGTTTTAGCAATCCACTTCCAGCAGTTTACCTTCAGCTAATGAAGGGCAAATTTGTAAAGGTCTGGCTATAAAGATGTATTAAGCAGTTTATACAAGTCAAAAAGAAATTTAAATGTTTAGTAGGAGACTGGTTAAAGTAATCATGATATTAAAAGGGAAACTGTATTGGTCAAAATGGTGACAATGGATTTATATATTATTAACAAGCAAAAATGTATACAATATATACTAGTACTTGCAGTATTTCTATTTTTGATTTAATTTATTGACTGTACTTACAAAGAGGCCAGATTCAGATCCACTTGTTTTCCCCTAAATGACATTGCTATAAATATTTGTCACTTCTGGAAATGCTAAATTAGTGACTTTATATACACATACAAATACTTTAAAAAAAATATACACATAGATTTTCTGCCACATACTTTATAAGGTAGCTGACAATATCCTATCTAATAATAGACAAACATGGTAATTAACCGTACCTCCGACACGCTTCCCATTGGCTAATCAGCAGGATATGCAAATTAACTGCCAACCAAGATGGTGGCCGGCAGCCAGGCAGCTGAAGCGAACAGAAGGCTTGCTTGCTCCAGTGATGGAGGAAACCAAGGTTCCCCGCCTGCCTTGCAGGCCTCTGAGATGCACTCTAAGAAACAATGTTGCAATTATACCTGCTTTCAACCTTCAGAGCTGGAGCGAGCAGGACCGAAACAATGTTGCAATTATAGAACCCAAACAAACCCTAGATTCCTGCTTTCAGCAGCTGAGGCCTCAAGCTGGACCCAGCCTCAGAGCTAAAGCCGGCTCTCAGCTCCAGTGACAGCCATAGAAGGTAAATAAATCCCAGAATAAAAGAAAAAGAGGAGAGGTTGGGAGCTTCAGTCGCCCGCCAGCCTGAAAACGGCCCTCAGCCCCTCACCCAGACTGGCCAGGCACCCCAGTGGGGACCCCCACCCTGAAGGGGGTGTGACCAGCGGCAAACAGCCATCATCCCCTCATCCAGGTTGTCCAGGCACCCAAGCCCAGGGGGCAGACGCTCAATGCAGGAGCTGCCCTCTGGTGGTCAGGGTGCTCCCACATGGGGAGCTCTGCTCAGCCACAAGCCAGGCTAATGGCTGCCAGTACAGCAGTGGTGGTGGGAGCCTCTCCTGCCTCCTCAGCAGCGCTAAGGATGTTTGACTGCAGCTTAGGTCTGCTCCCTGCTGGCAAGTGGGCATCCCCCATGGGCTGCCGGGCTGCCAGAGGGATGTCTGATTGCCATCTTAGGCCCAATCCCCTGGGGAGCAGGCCTAAGCCAGCAAGTGGTCACCCCCGAGGGGTTCCAGACTGCGAGAGGGCACAGACCAGGCTGAGGAACCCCCTACCCCCGAGTGCACAAATTTTTGTTCACTGGGCCTCTAGTTTTTCTATAAATGTGTTTATATTCATGTGATTAGATAAGGGATTATGACAAATCATTTTGAAAAGAACTATTAAATGTTATAAAAGAGCAAGTCATTTACATTATTTAATTTTAGGAATTATAATTTAGAGCCTTGGCCAGCATGGCTCAGTTGGTTGGAGTGTTGTCCTGTACACCAAAAGGTTGTGAGTTTGATTCCCAGTCAGGGCATATACCCAGGTTGCGGGTTCAAGCCACAGTCAAGGCATGTGTGGAAGGCAAGTGGATCAGTGTTTTTCACATCCATGTTTCTCTCTCTCTCTCTCTCTCTCTCTCTCTCTCTCTCTCTCTCTCAGATTTTAATATGTATATAAGATTTTCTCAACAATATAGTTGAAAGTTAATCACTATTTCTTCCACCTGAGTAACATAGATTTTAGCATCAATTACCAATAAATGAGATCACTCTGTTGCCATTTATTGCTATTGTTTTCCAATATCTTAATTCAACATCTAATTTTTTTCTGACTTAATCATTATTATTATATGTACTTTTCTCTGTGTTCATTTCCCTGCTTCCAGAAGAGCATCATTTAGATGGTTCAGTGAAAAATTTGTTCCTGACAAATTCTTTAAGTTCTGATTAAAAGCAAAAAATGTCCTCCTCATATAATGGTAACATCTCTCTTAACACTTCTGTGTCCTAATCATTTCTTCATTCACTAACCAATTCTGTTTTCTTATAAGGCTTACTATTCCTTGTAATTATCTAATTTGTATAATTTACTTACTTATTGTCTGACATTGTTGGCAGAAAATCATCAGCTTTGCTGCATGAAAAGCAGTTGTTTGCTGGCCAGCATGTCTCAGTGGTTGAGCATTGACACATAATCCAGGCAGTCATGTTTCATTCCTGGTCAGGGCACATGCCAAGTTTGCAGGCTGCATCCCTAGTAGGGGGTGTGTAGGAGGCAGCCTATCAATGATTATCTCTTATCATTGATGTTTCTATCTCTCCCTTTCCCTTCCTCTATGAAATAAATAAAAATATTTTTTAAAAACGCAAGAGTTTGTTAATTTTATACAGAATACCTAGTGAATAGAAAATATTTATTTTTTTTAAAGTGTTTTTCATCCTGGTATGATAGATGTTATATATGAGTGTTTATTGTGCTTTACTTAAACAACCTATATAATAAAGAACTAAGAGGCTAATTAGACCGGACGGCAGACCTTCCTGAAGGACCAGTGGGCAGGGGGGCAGGGCCATGAGGCAGCTGCGAGGGCTGAGCCCCTTGCACGAATTTCATGCATCGGGCCTTTAGTGTAATATAATCCACTGTCCACTTCCCTAATGAAATAATAACAAATAGCTGTGGTTTGTGTTTTGAATAGTGCTTCTGGTTTTTAGATTATTGACATTAATCTATTGTCTGCTTATATTCAGCAAGTTGCCAAAATAATAAATCAATTCTAGGTTAACAAAGGAAATAATTATATCTGTATGTTGTTGTTTTTTTTCTATAATGTCATAGAGGACAGTCTCTTTTTTTTTTCTCATAATAAAAAACATTTGACAATTTGACAAGTGTGAAATATTTACCTGGCATGAAAATTGTTCTTTTCTTGTAATCAAGGCAAATATTTGTAGCAAATATATCTCAACATTTGAACATAGTTTTAAAATCTTTAAATTTGTAAACTAGAAGTAACATAATTTCTGCAGTTAAGTTAAATACAATAAAAAATAATCAAATTGCATTTTTGACTTGACTTTCTATGACTTACCACAGACCTATTTAAAAACTTTGACACAGATAATCTGCCAATTTATATTAAATTTTAAAATTACTAATTAGATTTGATACCTAATAATTTAGTTATAGTGAAAATAATGGAAGCCTTTTGGTAAATACAATAAATATCAAGATAATTTAGTGCTCAATCATTGATTGATTCATTATCATAGATTTTCATTTTAGGAACGCTATTATCCATTTCTAAGCAGAAGAAGGAAAATAAATTAATGAGCTAATGGAAAGTGTGAACAAAATGGAAATATTCTATTTACCAATTACCAGCATAAGCATTGAATCTGTAAGCATACATACTAATAACAGGAAGTCAGCCCTTTATTTTAAATATTCCTAAAGGAGGTGGTCATAACATTACCATTTTGTCTATCAATTTATTTATCTATCTGTGCCTACGGGGAGATTTGATCCCTTACTTTCTAGGTGGTTTTATTTTGTGGTGTGAGATGACAACGACTAAGCTGTGTATTTCACTCCTCCCTGGAGAAAACGCTGAACTGATAAAAATCATATCTACTATAATTCAAGAATGTCACTTTTTGTTTGCTCTTCTTAATAGTGTTGTGCACATACCTAGAAAAAAAAAACTTGGCTATTGATTTTATGTTTATATAGTGTGGCTTTTTAAATGGTTACATTCTAGTTTAATTTCCAGTTTGTTTTTATTGTTACTTAAAAGTGGTCAGCTAATGCTATCCCATTACTGCTGATGTTGGTAAAAACAATGAAGGTAGTAGGTTCTCAGTATTTTTTCCTTCACATTGTTAGTTAATACATTAAATAAAAATTCCAGGGAAGTGGATATCCTGTTACAAAAAAAAACCCAACTGCTTTCAAATAAGACTTAATATCATTAAGATTGAGTCCACAGATGTCTTTACACTTTATCACTGTCCATCAAAGTTAGAACAATTTTAGGCTTAAATTGATTTTCTGATATGCTGATAAAGTGCTAACCAGTTTTATCAAGTCTGGGGTCAGGCAGAAACCCATATCTATAATTAGATGTCCCTGTTTGTACCTTACCTTTTGAGACACATCTAGCTTGTTTGAAGTTGAATGCAATTGCATTCACTTAAAACATTAATTTTGAATTGTTATATAAACCCACATAGTGGCCTAGCAGTATAGATAGTTCTGACTGTAGATAAACCAACCTATAATTTCTGTCAGTATGGTGGTCACAGGTAAAATGCAATGTGTAATACAATGTGCTTATATTGGCTTCAACATCACTACTTGTGAAACTTAGCCCCCTCATAGAAATCACACTGCTACCTACACTCTTAGCTGTTCCTTGGGTTTCTTTGGACAGTACTGTAGCTATACTTCCTTTGGAAATTTGTCATTGCTTGCAAAATTGGATTAAACAGCAGAGTTTATACCTATATGTCCTTTAAGAATATTTGTAAGCCACCTTTTAAACTTGTTACAGAGAGCTCTAAGAAGATACAGTGTTTTTGTTGTATATACTTATTCTTTGAAAAAGATCTCAAAATTCAATGTTAAAAACTCAAAAAGTGTTTTAATATGGCCAACATTTCGAATGCAAATATTTTCTAATAAAACAGAAAAAATACTATGAATATTTATTACACTATATATTACACTAGACTACAATATTTTAAGAGGAAGAATTGTTATTGAGTTTTAAATCCTTGGTATCAGCTTCTTCAGCTTACTACACATAGTTTCAAGAAAATAAAATTATTTATTATATATTAACAGCACGTGTTCCTCTTTACCGGTTTCTTTCTTTAAATTTCTTTCAAGGACTGGCTTGTTTTAAAATCTGAAACAGGATGTTCAAGTAGATTCCATTCATATTCATGACTTTAGTTACCACTTATACTCTGATTAGTCTCACATTTATATCTCCACTCCAGATTTCCCTCTTGAGTCCCATACCTGCATAGCAATACCTTATCTCTAGAATATCTCAACACTACCTCGCATCCACTGTGGCCAAAACACTACCCATGAATAAGGGAAACTGAGAGTGTTTCCCATCTCAGTGATAGTGTCCTTAACCAACCTGGTCATCTCGGTGATGGTCTGCTTAAAGAACATGTAGTTAGTCATCAAGTCAACTGTATTTAATTTACTAAATATCTCGCAGATAAACAACTTCTTTCCACTTATAGTTCCACCATGCTAATCCAATGTATCAGAAAGGCAGATCACGTTCTAGAGCTAATAATCTCCTGATTAGTGTCCCCATATCTAAATGTTTCATTCAAAGTGGTCACCACACTCACACCACAGAGATCACATCAAAACTGCACATGTAAACATGGCAATGCATTGCTCTTAACTCCTCAAAACTCTCATGGCTCATTGGATAAAGTTATAAACCTTAATATGGTTTCAAAGTCCAATTTGAGTTTATTTTTCACTAGAGGCCTGATGCACAAAATTCGTGCATGGGTAGGGTCCCTAGGCCTGGCCTGGCGATAAAGGCCAATCTGTGGGGCTACTGGTGGGGCGATCAGGGTGAGGGGGCCCTGCTGACACCCCCCTTAGCTGGCCTGGGCCAGTGAGCTGGGGGCAACTCCTGTGTTGAGCATCTGCCCCCTGGTGGTCAGTGTGTATCATAGCGACCGTTCGGTCAATTTGCTTATTAGGCTTTTATTATATAGGTTGTGCTCCCTTCATTTTTAGTTATAACAATCTGAGCAGTTTCTCAAATGTGTTGTGATTAGTGTCGCTTCAAGTCCTTATAAAACTGCTACTTCCTCTACATGGATGGCTACTTTTGCCCTTTCTCCTGGCTAATTCCTACCTGACCTTCAGTTCACAGCTCAATGTTACCTCAAATGTTACTTCCTCAAAGGAACCTTCATTAAGCCTAGAGCCCTGTGCATTTCCTTCTTAGGACTTAGCATAATTTAAAATTTGGCATTATTTAATTACTCTCTGCTTATTACACATGACTGTAAGCCTTATATGTCCTGGGATCATATTTGTTTTTCCACCACTGAATTTCTGGTTATAATTAATTGCCTGGAAATCAATAAATATATGTTGACTGACAAGTGTTTTTTCTGAAAAATAATCTTGAGACTTTGCTGGTTTGGTACACGTTCACAGCCACCCATATACTGTGGTATCCATACTGTTTATGACAGTGGTTCTGAAACTGGTGTGTGGATCTCCAAATAACACACAGAATTATCATATTATTCACCTATGCTTGTACCAGGTCAGAATATGATCAAAAGGCTTCTCTTTTCTTTCACACTGCCTCTTTCTAAAGTCACTATTTTATCCCTTTTATGTCAGCATGGAACCATATGTCCCTGTAAAAGTTACCATTTTGTACCTGTCTATTTCTTTCATGTAACTTTTAAATTGAAAAGAAAATTTAAAAAGAAACAAAAAGAAGCTGAGAGTTGGTAAGGAATAAAAAGGGCAAGTTACAAATTGTGCATCCTATTACTTGATTAATATTCTTGTGAGATATCTTTCTAAATAATCAGATCCCAAACCAATTTTCTACATGGAATACACAGTAAGGCCTTAGAAAATGTCCTTACAGCTCTACTTCTCTCTCTCTCTGTGTAATAAAAAGTGGGCAGTGCATTGTGATGCAGATTTGCTGCAATGTTCAGCTTAGTTCTCTGGCCCACAGTTTCCCATGAATATCATTATCCTGCCCATAAAAAAAAGCACACCTAGTAATGGGCAAAATGCTATCCAAGGTAAGATGAAAAGCTCTCCCAGCTAACAAAGCCAACCACCTGACATTTCAATGTATGGAAATTACCAACAGGTGCAGAAAAGCAGGTCCAGAAAGATATCATGATACAGTTTAAGGAATTAGGTTAGAGAAAGAGAGTTTAGTATTACCACTCAGAGATGTTGAACTGAGCTTGGTATTTGGCAAAGGTTATATATTTGGGAGTTACAGTAAAATATAAAAGGCTATGAAAATGTGCACACTATTTAGAATCAGTATCAAGTACAAATCTTATAGGCCTTTCTCTTAAAAATAATGTAACATACAGCAAATGAGAGAGTTTTATATTATTAGGTTTTTTCACAATAAAGTCTTGAAATGAAAATATGTTCTTTATACCATTTGATATGTATTCTACTAAAACATTATTTTAACAAGTTAGGATTCTCAAAACAAAAGTAGATGCACATCTAACAGCTTAATTGCTTTCAATTAAATGTATAATTCAATATGAACTATATATTTAACTTTAATGACTATTAATAAATAACTTATCACAAGAAAATAAAATTTAGACTAAAATATGTAGGAATTCTGAATGAATAATAAACATAGAAGAGTCAGACTTACAAGTTTACACATGAATTTAATAGAAATATGCCAAGATGAGCATTCTATATCTACTATGTTGTCATTGTGAACATTTCTTAGGTCACTAATATTAAGCAAGGATATTACTTTTAAAGTAAATATTCTTTATTGGTTGTGAAGAAATCAATGATCATTTGTTGCTTAATATAAACTTTAACTGTATTGTTGTCTAAAATGATCATGTATAATCCTAGCATTTAAAATGTCATGATCATTTTGGACAACCACAAAAAATTATAAACTCTCTTCAAAATATAAAATGAAACTACCCGAGGGCTCTAATGAGTGAATAAAAGTATAGGGAGAATTTGGGAAGGAGTTTAGCCTTAAAGGAAGTGACCACATGCCTACATTTCCTGTTTTAGAGAACAGGTGGCTAAATTGCCAATAGAAATACAGTTTTAAATAAATAATTGTATTCTTTTGTTTTTTTACTCCCTCCACTGGCTTATATGGTATTTCTTGAAATTACAGTTATAATTACAACTAGTTTAAATGATATAAAAAAACAGAATTGTTATAAGCATATATTTCATCAGAAAGAACAGTTTTTCATGAGCACACTGAAGCTAGAGAATGTCAGCATTAAGTATCAGTCATTATAGTCAATAGTTGAATAGTGGTAAAAATGGCAAAATCGTTTTACTTTAAATTGTTTTTGAGAGTTTCTACTGACTTCATTTAGGGTTCCATTATGCCACTAACCAAATTGGCCACTATGAATTGGTCATTTATGAATCTCTAGAAATGTATGTAATACAAAGACTTGCAGCATCTTTTCATGGAAAACTAACAACTTCAAAAATATTTACTCAACTATACATCTATTTAATCACTTACCAAACTATGTATTGAAGCTTTTCTTGTACACTGGGCACTGTGCTAAGCATTGGGGATACATGAAATAATAAAAAATCAAAATACTGGTGGTTTCAAGTCTAGTTTCAGTTATTAAATTAATGATCTGGAAAAATATTCCTTCCTTTTTCTACTCTTTGATGTTTTGTGCTTGTTTTTTTTCCTCCTAGATATAAACTATACATAGATCTCATGAAAACCAAATGAGTTAGTATGTGGATAGGCCACTCAGAAACATTAGTATAAATCTTGACAATACCTGTTCTTTTTAACACTGAGGGTTTTTTTAAGTAGTGATTATTATAGGTTAAGAAAGAGAGAAATGGTAAATGAGAGATGAGTAAGGACAATTTGAAAATATTTGCCGGGTTAGGAGACATTAAGCAAATAAGAGAAAGTAGATCACTGGATCCTTAAGAATATATTCCTGAGGTTTCTGAAGGAGCTGGGGAGGGCGGAGAGGTTTGAATTGCCCTGATAAACATTTTGTTAGTTTCTTTTGTGTACTTTCTCAGATATGGAATGATTATGGTATAGGTAAATTCATAGGCATTGAAGAGAGTAATCATAAAAATTCCCTAGATACATAAAATGAGGGGCTTATTACATTGAGCTAAGAAAATGTTACTTAAGCTAAGCTAGTGTTTATTAAAGCTTCCAAATCACTGTAAGCATTTATGGTATTTAATATATAGAGTTAATTAACATAGACTTCTTTTTAGCTATTCCTCTCTGAAAAACACTACCCCCTTCTCTTTGAAAACACATGATCCTCAATATCACAAATGGTACAGAGAAGATGGATAGTTAAGATCCACAGATAAGCCATGATTTTGTTTTTAGATAAAAACACTTCATTTGTGTTTCAGTTTCTATTATATTATATTTGACTATTCTTATTTTCAAGTTAATCTCCCAATGTACTCCATCTGATAAAATAGGAATCAATAGGGAAATGCTTTCATACTACTTGCTATATGTACATATTTTGAATCTTAGCCAAGTTTTGCTTTTGTGTGATTTATTTTCTTCAGTTATAAGTTTTAAGGTCAAAGTTTTGGAATTTTTAAACTAAGTACATTTTGTTGATGATTTCTATAAGGAAGAAAATCTATATCAACATGCAAATTGTAATTTTAATCAACATACTTAGCACCGTGAATTTGTGAATTAAATAAAATACTTTGTTAGTAAAATAGAAACCTGAATTACAGTGAGTTTGTGGTTTAAATGTATAAAAATTCTTATTTGTTAATATCTCCTACTGATACTTTTTAGCTTGAAGATAGTATCTACACTAATAAAAGAGAAACATGGTAATTAGCGTACGACCGCTACCCTTTTCATTGGCTAATCAGTGAGTATATGCAAATTAACTGTCAGCCAAGATGGTCGGCCGGCAGCCAGGCAGCTGGCGAGCATGAGGCTTGCTTGCTGCGGACTCCAACGTTCCCCGCCTCACTTGCCGGCCTCTCAGCTGCAAGTCTAAGCAACTATATACTATGTGGCAAATAAGAAGGTAAACAAAACCCCAGAAAACAGCCGGACTGAAACCCAGCC
>NW_005354829.1:3157796-3169992 GCF_000412655.1 Myotis brandtii
CCCCAACCCCCTGATGGGCCCTGCTCTGTGCATGACAGGGGAGAGCTCCCCAACCCCCTGATGGGCCCTGCTCTGTGCGTGACAGGGGGTAGCGCCGCAACCTCCCCATCGACCCTGCCTTGAGTGTGACAGGGGGCGGTGCCCCAACCCCCCAATCGTCCCTACCCTGAGCGTGACTGAGGGTGGCATTGCAACCTCCCAATCCGCCCTGCTCTGTGCATGACAGGGGGCGGCGCCCCAACTCCCCAATCAGCCCTGCTCTTAGCCCGACCAGGGGCTGAACCTAGGGATTGGGCCTGCCCTCTGCCACCCAGGAGCAGGCCTAAGCCAGCAAGTCGTTTTCTCCCGAGGGGTCCCAGACTGTGAGAGGGCACAGGCCGGGCTGAGGGAGCCCCCCCATTCCCCCCCGAGTGCACAAATTTTTGTGCACTGGGCCTCTAGTCTATATATATAAAAGGCTAAGAAACCGTCTGACTGTCTCACCGGCCAGTAGGTATGACACGCACTGACCACGAGGGGGCAGACGCTCAACACAGAAGCTGCCGAGCTGCGGTGACTTGGCAGTGGTGGTTCTCAGGTGACAAACCTGGAACCAGAGAGGAGGAAGCCTGATTCTGGGGTGCGTCACTCAAGAACCACCCTCTCACAATCTGAGACCCCTTCGGGGATGTTGGAGAGCCGGTTTTGGCCCAATCCCTGCAGGCAAGGACGAGGGACCCCACCTGCCAGAGAGACCCCACTCACTCCGCAAATGACCTTCGAACCATGACACTACCCCAGATGCAGCTGGCAGGGGAGGGACCATGGGAGTTTGTCTCCAGGATGTGTCCGGCTGCTCTCGCCCAGTCCCACCCCACTGGCCACCTTCTAATTAATTTCCTTTCAATGTGCATGGATCCGTGCACCGGGGCAATAGTATGTAGATAAGAAATCAGGATGCTGAAATGGTAGGTGGGTTATGCAAGAAACTGGAAATCTTAGAACTTCAGAATAAAAGGCCATGATATGATATGATTGATTATTTTACATAGTAGGAGCACAGACATAAGATATTAGAACAAAAGGTATTGTGAGTAAGGTACATAGACTCTATCCTATGGCCCAGGCAGTACACAGTCAAGTTACCTTTAAAAATATTAATTTTTCTATTGGTTTCCAGGAAGTTTAGACAAATATAATAAGAAGCTTCTGTTACTTTTTAATCAGCAGCTAGCTATTCATGACAAGTCATTGGAAAATGAAGCAAGTATAAACTTCTGGACTCTGGATCTTTTAAAGAGAATAGAAAACATTCATTTTGCTTGTGTCAGTGCTGACTTTTCTGCCTTCTTCTCATTAATCTATACTAATAAAAGGGTAATATGCTAATTAGACTGGGTCGACTGGCCATCTTCCTGACGTCTGACAAAGCCATGGTGATGGGGGCCGAGGCAGAGGAAGTTAGGGGTGATTGGGCCGGCAGGGGGTTAGAGGCAATCAGGCCAGTAGGGGAGGGCAGTTGGGGCTGATGAGGCAGGCAGAGGCAATTAGGGGCAATCAGGCCGGCAGGGGAGGGCAGTTAGGGGTGAAATCAGGCTGGCAGGGGAGGGCAGTTGGGAGCAACCAGGGTGGCAGGGGAGGGCCATTGGGGGCGAGATCAGGCTGGCAGGGGAGGGCAGTTGGGGGCAACCAGGGTGGCAGGGGAGGGCAGTTAGGGTCGATCAGGCAGGCAGGCAGAGAGGTTAGGGGAGATCAGGCAGGCAGGCAGGTGAGCAGTTAGAAGCCAGCAGTCCCAGATTGTGAGAGGGATGTTCACAGGGATCGGGCCTAAACTGGCAGTCAGACATCTCCCAAGGGGTCCCTGATGGGAGAGGGTGCAGGCTGGCCTGAGGGAACCCCCTCCCCCCTTGCACAAATTTCATGCACCGGGCCACTAGTATGTTAAATAAAAATCTCTATCCCAATTGGCCCATACCTGTGAAAGTAGCCTGATCTTTTCTGCCTCAGATGCCTCCCCGTAGCCCAGTCTCACCCTTATTTCCAACATCTATACGATTTCTCCTCCTTAAAATGGAGTCGCTCTCATTCTCATCTATAGTCTAAAACTATAGTCCATAGTTTTCCAATTTGGTTTTGACTTGTTATAGTAAGTTGGATTCTGCTAAGTTTCTCTTTTCTGTCTGCCTGGTGTGATCCTAGGGGTAAAGAAGTTCTCAATTAGTTATCTCTCCTTCTTTTGCTGGAATAAAAATAAGAACTTGGCCGATACCTTTTATTAATCAACAGTCTACTGCATGGAGTTTCCATGGGAATTAAATGAGATAGTGAACATGGAGAATTAGCATATAAAATATCTGTTCCTTAGATGCTCTTTGTACACCTTAAAGTTTTAAAAAAAACACATAAATTTCTCATACCACCCTACAATCCCACACCTAGATATCTATTTAAGAAAAATGAAAATATATATCTACATAACCACATGTATACAACTATTCATAGCAGCATTATTAATGATAGTCCAAAGCTAGAAATACCCACATGTCCACTAACTGGTGAATGGATAAACAAAATGTATATACTGGTTGTGAGGCAGGATAGAAAAAGTTAGGAAAATTTCCTGGCATGTGGAATGGGGAAACTGAAGCAAATTGTTAAAAAAATGGGCCTTAGATGCCAGATAATACATTACAATATCTCATCTTCCCTAATCAAAGACACTTAGGAGTAAATGGTTTACATCTCTCCTCCCCAACCACAGAGTGAGTAGCTTAAATCACTCTAGTCAGAGAGGTAGAAAACAGAGACCCAGTTAGGGACATTAGTGCCAGACAAACCCAAGAACTGATGTCAGAGAATAAATAAGAAAAACAATTAGAGCCAGAGAAATCCAGGGTAGAGATGAAGCTGACCATAAAATGATCAAAAACCCCATTATATGCTCATTTTTCTGCATCAGCATATCAAAAGACACACCTGAAAATTTGATGAATATTCTGATTGAGATTTCCTCTAAAATTCCCACCTGCAAAAAAAACAGATAAAAACCTCAAGGCATAGGACAACAGAACACACTCTCCTTTGAGCATGCCTGCAACCCCCCACAACCTTTCTTCAGGTGTGTACTTTTCCTTCTTTTTCCTAAGCTCTAAGGGTTCTGAGGAGACTTACAACCAGGGGAGCAGTGGGAAGCAGCAGCTAATCCAGGGCTAACCCCTAATCCTGTCTCCAAGGGTCCTGCTTTTGACCTCTGTGATGTTCTTGCAGAGTCAAAGCAGCCCCACTGTGGCTCACTCCTTTTGTCACTGTAACCTTTTTCTTGAATCTAAGCAGCCCTGCCTTGGCTCAGTCTTGTTGCTATGATCTTGCTTCTATCCCAAGCTCCTCTTTTATCTCACTGTCCCCAGTTTTAATAATCGTACTCTCCAAATCACCTGGACTCATCTCTTGAAATCTTTCCTGCATGAAGTCAGGAACCCACACATCCCAGACTGTGCCAGGACAGACCCACCTCAGCCTAGTCCCTTTCCAGAGACAGTTTGCATATGTCTCCCCCCCAAATCCATGTCCATTTGGAAACTTAGAAGGTGACCTGATTTGGAAACAGGGTTTTTGCAGATGTAATTCATTAAATGAGGTCATGCTAGGTTAGGTGAGCTCTCATTCAATGACCAGTATACAGAGGAGACATGGAGACAAACAGGAAGAATGCCATGGGACAACAGAGGCAGAGATTGGACTGGTGTTTCTACAAACCACTGAACATCAGGGATTGCTGGCAACCATTAGAAGCTAGGAAGAGACAAGGGAGGATCTTTCCCCGGAACTTTCAGAGAGAGCATGGCTCTATCATCACCTGGATTTTAGGTTTCTAGCCTCCAGGACTGTAAGAGACTAAATATTTGTTGTTTTAAGCCACCTAGGGCAGTGATGGCGAACCTTTTGAGCTCGGAGTGTCAGCATTTTGAAAAACCCTAACTTAACTCTGGTGCCGTGTCACATATAGAAATTTTTTGATATTTGCAACCATAGTAAAACAAAGACTTATATTTTTGATATTTATTTTATATATTTAAATGCCATTTAACAAAGAAAAATCAACCAAAAAAATGAGTTCGCGTGTCACCTCTGACACGAGTGTCATAGGTTCGCCATCACTGACCTAGGGTGTGGTACTTAGTTATTGGAGCTCTAGAAAATCCAGACAATATGGTACAATCCAACTCCATTCAGACAGCAAAAGGAATACACTTCTGAAATATAATAAAGTATAAACAAAAAATTTCATGGCTTAAAGTTTTTCGAAAAGAAAGGGTTTATTGAACCAAATGCTAGCCACAAAAGGGCCAGGTCCTGGGGCATGTAGTCTAACCAACCAGCAGCAGGCCTGGGTGGAGAAGGCAACACATCTCCCACTCTGAAGTTGATGGGCTTTTTTTGTACATGAACAAAGGAAAGAGGGATGTAAGTTGTTGTGAAAATATTTATATTGGCTATTAATAAAAGTGGTGGGAGAGGGTGAAGCTGGGCTAGTTCTGGAATAGGTGCAGAGTCTAGAAAGTGCGTAGGTAAGCAAATGGTCGGTGGCTCTTGGCTGTTCTCTTTAGATAAATGTGGAAGTAGCCACCTGGAAGTTAATTCAACATTTCAAGATACATTCTGAAATACCAACAGTCTTTTGTTGGTTTTGCCCTGTAGTGGTTAACAGATTAACCTATCTTGTCTCTTTCTTCTACCCTAAGACCTGCTGTAATTTAATTTAGGACATCTCAGAATTCTGTCCTTGTCAAAAGCATGAATGAATTTCAAAATACCATGCTAATAGAATCCACACTCCAAAGATCACATACTAGTATTGTACGAGATTCCATTTAGGCCTAATTATAGGAGCAGAAAGTAGGTTTGTGGTTTCCTGGAGAGGTGGTCAGTGAGAATCTGGATTGTCTGCAAATGAGCAGAAAGAATATCTTCCAGGTGATGGAAATGTTTTCAAACTGGATCATTTTGATAATTGCACAAATCTTCAAATTTACTAATAATCACTGAATCATATACTTACATGGGTAAATTTATGGTATGTACATTATACCTCAATAAAGTTCTATTTAATAAAAAAAAAGATGTGAAGAAAAGTGGTAGAAGAAATTAAAGTAAAAGTGGTGGCTGTTGAGAGTATAAACAAGAATGAAGGATTGGTAAAATCAAGAATCTATATATCTAGAATCTCAATTTAACTTGGACTTACTCTCTGTTGTTTCTGTGTATTTATTTAAACCCTTAAACACATGTTTTCTCTGTATGTGCATGCTCTAACTGGTGTAATTGGTTCAGGAATTTATAAAAGCAACAGGGAATTGATAACAGAACTTAAAAGTTTGAACTGCTGGTACAAGTAGATGTCCCTGATCTCTGATTTCCAGCTTGGAGCCTTCACATTGCTATTGTTCATTCGCATGAGTAATAGGTACTGTATTCTCAAACCTCCTGTTGATACTTCAGTAAGCATGATATAAAGCACAATATTGTTATAAAGGCTTTTACAGTTTTATTCATTTTTAGATGCAATTATATTAACTTTATGTTGTGATAGAATTTAGTGACCAGAGTTTGTAAATATGTTTTTTTTAATGTATTTTATTGATTTTTTACAGAGTGGAAGGGAGAGGGATAGAGAGTTAGAAACATTGATGAGAGAGAAACATCGATCAGCTGCCTCCTGCATACCCCACACTGGGGATATGCCCGCAACCAAGGCACATGCCCTTGACTGGAATCGAACCCGGGACCCTTCAGTCCGCAGGCCGAGGCTCTATCCACTGAGCCAAACCGGTTAGGGCTAAATATGTTTTGATGAATAGAAAAGTTAAGTTATTACTTTTCACTTGCTATTGTTTAACCAAATATACCCTTCACTATCTAATGTTTTATATGAAAAAAATGAACAGAGGTTATGGTGGCAAATAATTTGAGAACAATTGATTTAATTTACATGCACATATATTTTCTTTCAAAAAACTTTTAGCTAAAAGAGTAATTTTTATGGCGCTTAAGAAATCTCAGAAGTTATGTGTCTTACAATTTGAATGTAATTTTATGATTTTTCTTTAATACAGGGAAATAAGATTTTATTTATGGTTTTGCTTTGTTGTTTTTGTTTTGCACTTGATTTATTCTTAATTTAACCAATATTCTATATTCTTCAAAGTATCAATTACTAATCATGAGAGAAATAATGGCTATCTGTAAAGCACTTGTTTATTCATGATGTTACTCAAACTTAGAAACAATACCAAGTTGATGGTACATATCTGTACATAATTGATTAACATGTCAAGTATTGCAAACGTGCAGTAGGGAAGAGAATTGATGATCAGTAAATATGCTGTTGGCAGCATACTTGTATCAAAAATTATGGAAACTGTTCATTAATATTTTATAATTATTAAATATGAGTGTAACTGACAGCATATAAATTTAATATATATTTCCTAATATATGAATGCAAATATAGGCCTTAATTAATCTGCCTAAATAAAATGATTTGTAAGCAATCACAGCAATGTTTATACAACAATTTTTTGCCTAAAAACTTGCAGAGTGCAAACTAAAGATCATGCATTTGCAATGTTCACTGTTATTTTTTAATGAACAATGTTATTTTCAGGTACCACAAAATTACTGTCACATATAGCTTTAGATAGTATTTACATAAAATATTTAAATAAAAGGCAGTTATTTAAATATTAAATATTTTATAAAGAAATTTTGGAATGAGTTTTATAGCACTCAATACAAAGAGAAATCAAGAAAGTAATTTACCAACTAATCATATACCTTCCATTTATTATGTGCCAATTTGTTTGAATTCTGGAGCATAATAAAATCTCTTGTATGTGAGGATACTGTTCTGAGTGGTACATAAAAACAATCACACAGTAAGTCAGCTAGATAAACAGCGGGAAGTTTTCCTGGGGTTGTCAATATGAAATGTAAAGCATGATTTGCTTTAAATCTTCAATATTGTTTACTTTACACGCTTGTTTATATTATGCATTTTTTTCTTCAAAACAGCTACTCAATTCTTGCTTATTTTTTACCACCCTCTTATCCCATGCAATCTGTAAGTTGGATCCAAATACAAACTGCACTGTATCATGTCCTCTTCAACTCTGTTTTGCATGTATTAATACACACACAAAAGTTTGTTAGGCAAGTTCAACAAAAACTCCATTCAGTTTTATAAAAATATTTATTGGCCCCATAGTATTAAGTATGTGTTGACACCATATGTCAGGGGTCCTCAAACTTTTGAATCAGGGGGCCAGTTCACTGTCCCTCAGACTGTTGGAGAGCCGGACTATAGTTTAAAAAAAAACTATGAACAAATTCCTATGCACACTGCACATATCTTATTTTGAAGTAAAAAAACAAAACGGAACAAATACAATATTTGTATTTGCATGTGGCCCCCGGGCCGTAGTTTGAGGACCCCTGCCATATGTAATTACTTTGAAGAAATTCAATTATAAGATTATACATTTAAAAATTTCTATCAGAATTCATTATTTAATATTAGACAAGCTGATAGCATTAAAATGTGGTTCCTCAAACAATTGATCACAGAACTTTCATGTCATTCAGCAATTCCACCTCCAGGCATTTATGCAAAAAAAAAATGCAAACAGGGACTGAAATATCTGTGCATTGGTGTGCACAACAGCATTTTCATAGTAGCCAAAAGCTGAAAACAAATCAAATGTATATTCGTGAATGAATGAAATTCTGAAACTAGCTGCAGCATGTTTGAAATATGGATGAAACTTGAGGTCATTATGTAAATGAAACAAGCCAAACACAAAACGGCAAATATTGCATGATTCATAGAGACAGAAAGTAGAACAGTGGCTACCGGGGGCTGGTGTGTGTGGGAAAGTGATGGGGCTCAGTGATGGGTGCACAATGTGAATGTATTTAATATCACTTAATTGAACACTGAAAATGGTAAATGTTGTGTTACGTATATTTTACCAGAATAAAAAAGTAAAATTTATTCATCAACATGTTTTTTTTTTCCTTTTCACCTTCTGCTTCTTAATCTTCCCCAGGCCAAAATAAATATAAGTCTAGAAAGTAATGTGGAATAACATTAGTAAGTCCAGTTGGATGTAGGAAATCTTTAAGCTGAAGGACTGAAAGTTTTTAGATATTCTTCACTGAAGTTACAATAGCTAGTCTAAGGAGAACAAAGAATGACTGAGATACAATGTTAGAGGTTGGGCATGAGAAAAATCACAGTCTTAAAATATAATTTATTGCCCTAACCCATTTGGCTCAGTGGATAGAGCGTCGGTCTGCGGACTCAAGGGTCCCAGGTTCGATTCCGGTCAAGGGCATGCACCTTGGTTGCGGGCACATACCCAGTAGGGAGTGTGCAGGAGGCAGCTGATCGATGTTTCTCTCTCATCGATGTTTCTAATTCTCTATCCCTCTCCCTTCCTCTCTGTAAAAAATCAATAAAATATATATATTTAAAAAATATATATATAATCTATTCTTGCCAAGGAACTGTCATAGAAAAGCCAATCACTCTGAATAATATATGGGGACAGGGGAAGTAGGTTGACAGTCGTTTGTATGGAAAATAATACAATAATCCTATATAATAAAAGCCTAATATGCTAAGTGTCCACTCGGCTGCTCGGCCATTCAACCAATCAAAGCGTAATATGCTAATGATATGCTAAGGCCGCTCAACTGCTTGCTGTGACGTGCACTGACCACCAGGAGGCAGACACTCCCACCGGTAGGTTAGCTTGCTGCTGGGGTCCGGCCAATCAGGACTGAGTGAGACGGACAGGAGCTTGCTGCTGGGGTCTGGCAAATCAGGACTGAGCGAGACCAACTGGACACACCCTGGAGCCCTCCCGCAGTCCCTCCCCAGCTGGCCAACCTCCCGTGTCCCTCCCCAGCCCCAATTGTGCACTGGTGGGGTCCCTAGTCCTGGCCTGTGCCCTCTCGTAATCTGGGCTGAGGGACCCCTATTCCCACTCCGAGTGCACGAATTCCATGTACCGGGCCTCTATTCTATACTAATAAAAGGGTAACATGCTAATTAGACTGGGTCGACTAGCTGTCTTCTGGACATCCCACTTCTTCACAAAGCCACAGTGGTGGGGGCCGAGGCAGAGGTGGTTAGGGGCCATCAGGCCAGCAGGGGAGTGAGCAGTTAGGGAGCTACCAGGCCAGTGCAGGGGAGCAGGCAGTTAGGGGTACGATCAGGCCGGCGCGGGGGAGCAAGTGGTTAGGGGCATGATTAGGATGGCTCAGGGGAGCAAGCAGTTAGGGACATGATCAGGGCACATGGGGGAGCAAGCGGTTAGGTGCACGATCAGGCCGGCTCGGGGGAGCAAGCAGGTAGGGGTGCAATCAGGGCGTGCAGGGTAGCAAGCTGTTAGGGGCACGTTCAGGCCAGCACTGGGGGAGCAAGCCGTTAGGGGCAAGATCAGGCCATCAGGGGAGTGGTTAGGGAGCAATCAGGCAGGCAGGTAGAGGCAGTTAGGGGCGATCAGGCAGGCAGGCAGGCAGGCAAGTGGTTAGGAGCCAGTAGTCCTGGATTGTGATGGGGTCCCAGATTGGAGAGTGTGCAGGCCGGGCTGAGGGACATCCCCACCCCTCTGTGCATGAATTTTGTGCACTGTGCCTCTAGTCCTATATTATAAAAGCCTAATATGCTAAGTGTCCAGCCATCCAGTCATCTGTTCAGCCAATCAAAGTGTACTATGCTAATGATATGCTAAGGCTGCTCAACCGCTTGCTATAATGTGCACTGACCACCAGGGGTCAGACAATTGACCAGTCACTATGACATGCACTGACCACCAGGGGGCAGACGCTCTGACCAGTAGGATAGCTTGCTGCTGGGGTCCAGCTGATGGGAATGAATAAGATGGGCCAGACACGCTCTGGAGCCTTCCCTAGTCCCTCCCTGGCCCCAATTGTGCACTGGTGGGGTCTCTCTGCTTGGCTTGCACCCTCTTGCAATCCGGAACCCCTTGGGGGATGTTGGAGAACCGGTTTCAGCCCTATCCTGCAGACCTGGCTGAGGGACCCCACTGGTGCACAAATTTGTACACTGGGTCTCTAGTTTATAAAAAATGAAACAAGAATAAATACTTTGTTTTGTGTGTTCACAACCATATCTTGTATACTAGATTACCACACAATTTTTATAAGATTAACAAAGTGATCTTTTAAAAAAATTGTAAGGTACATGCTATAATATCTAATAATGAGTAAAGCTTAGAGCAGTGGTTCTCAACCTTCCTAATGCCGCGACCCTTTAATACAGTTCCTCATGTTGTGGTGACCCCCAATTTCATTGTTACAAATTGAACTTAATTAAAGCATAGTGATTAATCACAAAAACAATATGTAATTATATATGTGTTTTCTGATGGTCTTAGGCGACCCCTGTGAAAGGGTCGTTCGACCCCCAAAGGGGTCGCAACCCACAGGTTGAGAACCGCTGGCCTAGAGAATATATGTAGCAGCGTGCCATTTTGCAAAATTTTCATTCATTTTTTAATGTTGGAATATTATATTGCAATACAATTTAACTCAGATTACTAGAGTGGTGAGGACAGATCTGTGCATAGTAGCAACACAAATAGAAAAAATAGTTGCTGTAAATGTAGGAAGGCAATCCTGTAGAATCATGTGAATAAAGTAGAAATTTGAGGTCATATTTTACATAGCATTGAAAATTCTATGGGCATTAATATCCATAGAAAAAGAAACATTAATGAAACCACTTGGCAATGTGATTATAGTCTATATATTGCTAATCTGATGTGTAGGCAGCCTCTGTGTCTCTCTGCTGGGGAGGTCAACATGCTACACCTGTTTTTTTCTACCTGCAGGAGAAGGGCCAAATGGCCAGCTAATCACCTGGCACCAAGAATTTAGAAATGATTTGTCTGTGTCTGTGTATGGATAAGCAAGAAAAAGAGAAAAACATTATGTTTCTAACTGTGTAGTTTTGGTTTATCATTAAAATATGGCCTTTTACAATACAGTATGATTTAGAGAGTTTTTCCAGAAAAGGATGTCGTAATATATGGAAAAATCATTACATGATCTCTGGTTCAAAAGTCTGTAAGTTCCTGTCTTTTAACTTAACAAGCTTTAGTGTTCACTACTTATCCCGTCTTCAAACATACCCATTATAATTGAGGAGTTTCTCTATAATAAATAAAATATAAAAAACAAAAGCATAATAAAGTATAGCTTAAAATAGGACATTTCAAGGGGACAATGAACAGAGAAAACTGTATAAGTAAATAAACATACAAATTATAATTCATAAAGAGTAAAAATTCACTTATATACATTTGGATTATAAAAAGTAACTTTAATTTGCATACAATGAATAAATTCAAGTTGATTATATTTCAGTATAGAAATATTAATACTTTATTTTATAGTGCTTATAGATATCATAGTACTCTTTTTCTCACTTTACTGAATATATGCCTTTATATTTATTTCAAATTTTGGAAGTTGCAGGTTAAATACATGGTTAAGAAGTAGTAATACAAGATATAAATAAGTTAATTCTAAAGATTAAATTAGTTCTGTTTAAGTCTCATACCATTATACACTATTTTCTATATCCTATATTATCTACATTTAATTTTCTCTATTTTTCTCTCTCCCTTTTACTTTTGTCCTGCAATGAAATAAAGTAGAGATCTTTAAAAAATAAAAGCAACAATACATCTATTATTCCTCCACCTTGATCATTACTCTCCTTATCGCAGTCCCTAGCAATTACCATAAAACATGTTCTTTATGCGTTGGAACAAATAATAAGCATCATATATTTTAGTTTTATTGTTAAGAACATGAATATTAAATGGCAAAAGCAGGCACAGCATGTATTGTACAAGCGTGGTGCACAAGCCCTTTTTCATATGCTTTCCCTTTACACTTGTAAATTGGATAAATGCAGCCATAGGTGTTTTGACAGCTAATTAAATGTGAATATGGGCAATTATATGCCAGCATACTACTATGATTTGTGGAAAATAAGATGGGATTTGTATAATTTGTACTGAACTATTTTAAATTCTGCCACTTACATACACCTGATTTTATGATGCATACTGAATCATTCAAATTGAAATATCCATTGTGTGTGTATTTGTTTATGGATTCA
>NW_005354829.1:3170006-3184567 GCF_000412655.1 Myotis brandtii
TGGATTTACTACCTATTTGAAAGCATGTTTTTATGTAGCTCATATAATGCCAAATCTGTGAGAAGCAAATAATGGTAGTTTGGAAATAAATATTAAGGCCCATGTTTTTTCATTATTTTAGCTTCTATCTTTGGTAAAATTCTTGTAGAAAGAACATAATGAAGGGCTTTTAGAGTACTTATATTCATGAGAAAACATATTGTTCTTACTAAATTGTTCCATTATCTTGGGTTAATCACAGAGATCATAATAATCTAGCTTTTTGTGTTATGATAGAAGAAGCATGTGACCCTAAACTGAGCCCACGTTCAACAGAATATCTTAGATTTCAAACAGCCTGTACTTGAACTGCATTCTTACATTCTGCATTTCCCAAAGGGTGATCATAAAATATATGAAAAATGTAGGTAACATAAGGTAATCATCAAAAGAGGAGTAGGGGTTTACATGGTACATCAATTAAGACAACACAAATGGTGTAATATAAATCCAGTATAAACAAAGAATGGATCATAGATTTAGCACTAAGTTTTGGAAATTATAATGAAATGAGAAATTGAGCAGGTTAATAATTCAATAATGACAAAGTATAAAACGATTACTCATCTTAAGGTGGGGACGTTTCTTTTTTAGAAGTTATCAGTCAAAAATATACTATTGTATTTACCAATGTCTTTAATGGTAGGATTATAGTAAACATTTTTTTTTCTAACTTTCCTCAATAAAATATTAATGGGACTTGTTATATTTGACAAAAACATTTTCAAAGGGCGATCCTACATGCAAAATCTACGCTCTCTATTGACCTTATTAAATTATGATGTAGATGTTTACTGAATGTCTTTTAAACATTTCTTAATAAATATCATTATTTCTCAGTTTTTAATCTATATAAACTTATTAATAATAATTGTTATTTTTGTGACCTAATTGCCTTTGGGAAACAACCCATTTAATTTGGATGGTAATTTCCCACCCTGCCATTCCCCAGAAGGGCAGTGATTGATCTTAACCAATCAGCATATCACCTTTCCTTAGCTAGAAAGAGAGATTCATGGAAGGAAAAACTTCCAAAGCAAAGCTGTGAGAAATTATGAGGTGTTTGCTGAGCCTTTTGAGACAGAGCTATGTTCATCCCTTTTAAAGACAAATTTATATGCATATCTTTTTGGCATATTGCCACCAAGTTTTATTACTACCACATGGCATCTAAAAATGACATTAGTGTATCATCATCATCATCATCATCATCATCATCTAATTTTATGATTCTGGATTAATTCATAATACAGGCCATTTCCCATTTGTATTTCCTGAGATATAGACTAATCTGGGTTTCATCCTGTTTATATTTATAATTTTAGATGTTTCTATAATAAGTGATGATTATGTCAGTAAGAAAAAGGAAAGGTCTGAAGAGTTGGAGAGAAGATGGGGTCATAAATTAACGTCACTTACTTTATAATATTTTACCCCTTTAGAAATAATACATCAAGTCTAGATAGAGATGCCAGAGAACGTCAAGCTATTTTTGTTGATATCAGTTTGATAACATTTTTTTTAAATTGTCTTATAGGGAGAATTTTTTCTGCATTATTTTTCTATTCCAATAGATTGCAAGAGTTTTCACTTCCAGCAATAATGACTGAGATTCAATTTTCCTTCTTGTCTTGTGAGCATGTTTTACTCTATAGTTCTTCTAATAATTATGAAAACTTATCTTTTAGAAAATTGAAAAACTACAAGACCTATTAAATGATAAATATTTAAAAGCCTGGAACATATATGTAACATTACCTAACATATACCATTGTTTAGAATATATTTCTAAGAATTACATATTAGTTATACATTAAATATATATGCATTGAATTGAGTTCTCCAAGTGGCAGAAAAAAAATGAGGTTTTTATAAATGGTCCCTTTGTTTATGAAGAATCTAATTGTTACTTTTTGCTAATTTTTATAAAATTGTTTAAAGGAATAACAGTTTTATTTTAGTGTTGCTCAATAATTGGCTTCTTAGCAAAAAGAAAAACAACAAACAAACACAAAACACAAAAAGTCATGTAAGAATAGAACATTTAATCGAATGTATAGTCCATTTTTCATTGTTGTCGATAACCCCTCCACTTTGTTCATAGGCTATTAGAGTAATCTCCATTTCTGTAACAAGAAGGCTATAACTTCCATAAAAAGATACTGCTTTAATGGAATGTGTTGTTGATAGTTAGATAAATATTACTCTGTGTAATGAGCATTGGCTATGTTCTAATTAAAATGACTCTTAATTACTGTCTCACTCTGAAACTGCTAGATTCTTTAAAAATCTGTTCAGGTGACTGAAGTGACTGAGGGAAATGAAATTTTAATAGGAATGGCCCTAAAGTAAAAGAAGTGATCATTCCTTGGCTAGTTTTATAGATTGCTTGTGGACATGGCAATTAGCTGCCTGATCTTCTTAAATTTTCTAAGCTTTAGTTGACTCATAGGTAAAAGAGAAATAAGTAAAACCTCACCTTGTGGAATTATTATAATCATTAAATTAATCATATATTTAAACCTATGAGGACTAATACCGGAAGAGGAATAAGCACACAAAATATATGCATAGGTTCGTTATTATTATGCTATTTTGTTTTATATATATTTTATGTTATATTTACATGTAAATATATGTTTTATGCAAACAATATAAATATATTTTTTTAAAAAAATTTCTCCCTAACCCCAATGAAAGCATCTTTATCCCCAAAGCAGTGTCATTTATTTTGAACTCTATTCTTTTTAAATTTGTAAAAAGTCATGTGAAAGCTTAACATAGACCCTGGCATATACTAATTGTTCAATAAATGTTAGATTTATCAGCATCACCTTCAGTGGTTTTGTTTCTTGTGGCTCAGATTGTCATATCAACATAGCATGTGTTTTACACTCAGTCCTCCCTAAACATACATGCCCACATGCTTCTCCAGGACTCAAGCAGGAAGGGTAACTAACTTATTTTCTTTGGGTCACTATCAACTTTATCCCTTCACTTTGTCCACCATAACACTTTCTGCTAGCCAGTATTATTTCCAGCAACTTCTAAATTTATTTTTTCCCTTTATCCAATATGCTGACCTCTTTTCCTAGGAAATCTCTCATAATTCATGGGTTTTTTATGCTTAACCATAGAATTACCAATTCAATAAATGAAACTATTTAAATGATAGTAATTGGAGCAGTTTTATGTGTGTGTTTTCCAAAATAGTGTCACGATATTTCAGTGATACCATTTCATATAATTTTTAAAATTCATTCAAGTCATTTGCTTAGATTTTTTTCTGGAATGCTTCCTAATAATTCTGAATTAACTTATATATGAACTAGAGGCCCGGTGCACAAAAATTTGTGCACTTGGGGAGGAGAGGGGGTCCCTCAGCCCGGCCTGTGCCCTCTCACAGTCTGGGACCCCTCGGGAGATAACGACCTGCTGGCTTAGGCCTGCTCCAGGGTGGCAGAGGGCAGGCCCAATCCCTAGGTGCAGCCCCTGGTCGGGCTCAGAGCAGGGCCGATTGGGGAGTTGGGGCGCCGCCCCCTGTCATGCACAGGCTATTTTGTTTTATATATATTTTATGTTATATTTACATGTAAATATATGTTTTATACAAACAATATAAATGTATTTTTTAAAAAAAATTTTCTCCCTAATTCCAATGACAGCATCTTTATCCCCAAAGCAGTGTCATTTATTTTGAACTCTATTCTTTTTAAATTTGTAAAAAGTCATGTGAAAGCTTAACATAGACCCTGGCATATACTAATTGTTCAATAAATGTTAGATTTATCAGCATCACCTTCAGTGGTTTTGTTTCTTGTGGCTCAGATTGTCATATCAACATAGCATGTGTTTTACACTCAGTCCTCCCTAAACATACATGCCCACATGCTTCTCCAGGACTCAAGCAGGAAGGGTAACTAACTTATTTTCTTTGGGTCACTATCAACTTTATCCCTTCACTTTGTCCACCATAACACTTTCTGCTAGCCAGTATTATTTCCAGCAACTTCTAAATTTATTTTTTCCCTTTATCCAATATGCTGACCTCTTTTCCTAGGAAATCTCTCATAATTCATGGGTTGTTTATGCTTAACCATAGAATTACCAATTCAATAAATGAAACTATTTAAATGATAGTAATTGGAGCAGTTTTATGTGTGTGTTTTCCAAAATAGTGTCATGATATTTCAGTGATACCATTTCATAAAATTTTTAAAATTCATTCAAGTCATTTGCTTAGATTTTTTTTCTGGAATGCTTTCTAATCATTCTTAATTAACTTATATATGAATGGAATGAGACATCTTTTCTGTTTCAAGAAATTTTATTTACCACAAATGTACAACATTCAACAGCTGGTTGAAAATGAAGAATTATAACATCATAAAAAGAGAAATTAATTTTTTTTTCTTGTTTTAGTTTTTGAAACTAGCTTGCATTTCTTCTAGAAGTTGGTTGGATGAGAGGAAGGACATAAGTGTAGTAAGGGTGTCTGGATAATGGAATCAGATTCATTTGGATTTCTGGCTCTGCCATTTTCTAGCTGGATGATCTTGGACAATTCAATCTGTGGGCCTTACTTTTCTTGTATGTAGAATGAGTATCATATAGTTGCATCTACCTTATAAGGTTTTATGCTTTTTAAATTAAATAATGTTTGTAAAAGACAACACAATGCCTATATGTAAGTACTTGTAATTCTGGAGTGGGTGTGGCAGCCAGGAGAAAACTTTGCTTATTTGACAATCAATAATTTCCAAGGGGGCTTCTTGACCTGACATTCTCCGTAGCTTTGAATTCCTTAGAGGCACCCAAATATATGCTTTTATTATATAATATGTATTTTATCATATAATATATATTTTTTATATTTACGTATGTCACACTATTAAATCAGATGTAACTGATTACATTAAATTTAATTTGAGGAAATGAATGAGTTTAGTTTAATATTTCCCATTTATTCATGGGTCCATCTGTACATGAACTTAAGATTTTCATATAATTTTTGCAGATACCTTAAAAATTCTTTACCTGACTTCAGATTGTTAGTTATAAAAAAAAACACACCCCCCCCACACACACACAACCAAACACTGCAATTTTTAAAATGCTTTCCAAATTGAAAGCTAATATTGATTTAAAGTGCAAATGACTGCCTTGGCTAGTTTGGCTCAGTGGATAGAGCATTGGCCTATGAATTGAGGGGTCCCAGTTTTGATTCTGTCAAGGGCACATGCTGGGGTTGTGAGATTCCCCCTAGGGGGTGTGTAGGAGGCAGCCAATCAATGATTCTCTCTCATCATTGATGTTTCTATCTCTCTCACCCTTTCCTTTCCTTTCTGAAATAAACAAAAATATATTTTTTAAAAAGTACAGAGTACTATAAATGAAGAGGGAAATATATACTTTTTTATACTTCACAAGAGTGGACATCAGAAATCTGTAAATGTCCCTGATGGTGAAAAATGTGTGTGAGGGTGGGGCAGGTGCATGTGTCTTTTTCAGTAGAGTGTTACTTGAAATGTAAGACAGTAAAAGCAAAGGGGGCAGTTGTAAAGCACTGGGTGATGAAATTTACATTGTTGGTTGAGTGGCAATTGACTCAATTCTCTCATTTTCCTGAGTTTTTTATCTATGAAATCTTTTCTTAAAGTAAACATTATGGAAAAGGATAAACATAAAATTACATCAACTTGGGACTGCAATGGTTTAAGATAGTGGTCAGGATGGACGCAAAACTCTCATCTTCTCACCCTTTCTCTCCACTCTTTTTCCAGCCAAATGCATCTGCAAACACAGAACATGGAGCTTAGCTCCGTCAGCTGAGTTAAGGAAACAAAATGATCCCAAAATCTTGTGAAAGTTAGAGTGAAAAAGTAATAGACTGTGATACTTAGTTATTTTGTCCTTAAGTTCTCTTTGAAATATTTTTATTGTAGTCCTTAAGAGGGTTTCACAGTTTATATTATTGTATGTTTTGGATGGCTAATTAAATCTTCTCAATTTTTATTTTAAAACACACACACACACACACACACACACACACACACACATTAGCACAACCAGGAACACACATTTTAAGGTGTAATTGTTTTCCAATTTTTGTCTTGGGTTTCTGAGTTTATGCTTGGTTTTACCTGAGTTGAGAATGCTGGCTGATTGGGAAGTTTTCCAGGCCATTATTCTGCCTTAAAGGATAAGGCAATCGATCTCATCTTGAATTCCTGAAAATCCTAATTACTCTCTTCCTTCGTACACTGTAAATCTCTGAGCAGGATGTATTTTTGTTATTTCATTTGGATGTCTCTGTAGTTCCCTGTTTAGTTTTTAATTACTTGGCCAAAATCCCTCAGAGTATGTGGAGTCAGATTTATTTTGTGCGTTTATTTCTAAGCCCTAAACTTTCTTAGAATGAAAGGTTCTCTAAAGTCTATTCCAGTACTAACAGTAAACATTATGGAAAAGGATAAACATAAAATTACATCAACTTGGGACTGCAATGGTTTAAGATAGTGGTCAGGATGGACACAAAACTCTCATCTTCTCACCCTTTCTCTCCACTCCTTCTCCAGCCACATGCATCTGCAAACACAGAACATGGAGCTTAGCTCAGTCAGCTGAGTTAAGGAAACAGAATGATCCCAAAATCTTGTGAAAGTTAGAGTGAAAAAGTAATAGACTGTGATACTTAGTTATTTTGTCCTTAAGTTCTCTTTGAAATATTTTTATTGTAGTCCTTAAGAGGGTTTCACAGTTTATATTATTGTATGTTTTGGATGGCTAATTAAATCTTCTCAATTTTTATTTTAAAACACACACACACACACACACACACACATTAGCACAACCAGGAACACACATTTTAAGGTGTAATTGTTTTCCAATTTTTGTCTTGGGTTTCTGAGTTTATGCTTGGTTTTACCTGAGTTGAGAATGCTGGCTGATTGGGAAGTTTTCCAGGCCATTATTCTGCCTTAAAGGATAAGGCAATCGATCTCATCTTGAATTCCTGAAAATCCTAATTACTCTCTTCCTTCGTACACTGTAAATCTCTGAGCAGGATGTATTTTTGTTATTTCATTTGGATGTCTCTGTAGTTCCCTGTTTAGTTTTTAATTACTTGGCCAAAATCCCTCAGAGTATGTGGAGTCAGATTTATTTTGTGCGTTTATTTCTAAGCCCTAAACTTTCTTAGAATGAAAGGTTCTCTAAAGTCTATTCCAGTACTAACATTTTATGGTTCTAAGTTTTTAGATTGTTTATTGATAAACAACATTTATGACTATAAATTATGCTATATTTGGTTTGTGGCTAAATCAATGTTTTCCTATAAAATGATGTTGCTCTTTAATTATTATTTTCAGGGGAGATGATCAATTTATTAAAGTTCTTAAAAAACAAACATATTACTGCTTTACCTGAATGTTGATACATATTCATAAACACCTTTCTATATAACTTGATATTCTTAATATGGGATTGCCATCTGACACAGGAACAAGGGAGAGAAATCTTTCTGCTCTCCTGTATTTACGTCTTCATGGTCTCAGCCTCAGTTATATTCTAATGAAGAAAATATTTTGCAAATCCATAGTCAATTATTCTCTCTAGGGTTTAATGTACATCCCCGTTTGTAGGTAAGGGAGTTAATTTAAACCCAGTCAGTGAAAACAAGACCCATTTCTTGTTCCTTACAAATTGGCACTCCTCTTTTGTTCACTGTCTTAGAGGAATAAATTCACAGAATAAACAAAAAGGTAGGCACTCAATTCCAGCTGTTAATATTCAAAATTAGTTGTCTGTTAACAAGCTACTTATTTTCTTTTTTTCACTGTAGTTTTATCCATAAACAGTGATAATAACAGGATCTATATCAAAGGTTTCTTTTCCCCCTTACAAGGAGCAAATAAGTTAATTTGTATATATTTAGACATAGTAAGCATTAAGCAAATATATAGCATCATTATCACCACTTTGGCCCTAGTGGATTAAAGATGTATGTTCTACCTGATGTGCAAAGAAATTATAGCTTGTTTATTTTCTGCAATTAATGTTACCTTTCTCACATGTCACCCTTCCAATTTCCCATCCTGGTTATTGTAGGGAAAACGGCAATAAATAAATGTTTGTTGCCTTCTATTTAACTTTAAAAGTTAATGAATACTTCCTTGTCCTTTTCTGATTGTACATAGACTTACATAAGTAGCTCATCATCTTTTAAATATCAGAGTTTGCTTTCTTTCCTCCTTCCTATTCCCAGAATGGCCAGTGTATATCTGAGATATTTATTATGGTGGCGAAAAGGAGGCAGGTATGCTGATTACATAGGATTTGTGCTATCATCCTTTAAGAAGTGTGTTATCTGTGGTCATCTTTGTACTGCCAGCTGCTAAGATACAACTGGTTCCATCTGGCTTTTGGGGTGCTATGCTGCACCCATGGTAGAAGAGCATTACATTTATTTTTGTCATAGAAGCCCCCACTCATTGAAGCTGCTTCCTACCATCTCAGACATTTGCAAGTCCACAGACATTCACATCATCTTTACACCCTTACAGAAAGGCAATCTGAAAATTCCAGATCCCCTGCACATTACACATCCACCATAGAAAACCTTAAGCAATAGTATGCATATGTTTACTGGACACAGGATTGTTAGCACAGCCAACACCAGTCTCCTCCAGGGGCCTTGCAATCCCTTCCAGCTGCGGGTAGGGGAGCAGACTGGCAGTCCCCAAATATCTCATCATTTCCAAGTTTAGAACCTAGAGGAGAGACCAAGACATAGGTTGTTGGTGGTGAAGAAACAGGTACAGTATCTTCCATTTTTGTGATGCCTTTATTTCCTCTTCACTCCGTATTTATTTTCCCTTTGGAAGTTTCTTCTCTATCTTATCTATTCCTTTTTGCAGGGTTGTTAAGACTGACAGCATATATTTAATGGTGAAATGTCTAATGTACATGTCTAAGGATGTGTCTAAACGTAGCATTAACCTAACCATAGTTATCCTTACTACCTCAGATACCTGTGAAAGAGTCTTCACCAAGCAATTTCTCTTTACCCATGAGATATGATATGCTATTTATTCTATATTGTATGTAACTCTGGAGGTCCATTTGCTCCATTTTATCCTCACTGTCATTACCTTATCACAAGCCTGAATTAGGTCTTAATGAAAAATATTGTCACCAATCTACTTCTAAATGCATCTGTTTACTAAACAATGGATCTACTTACTAGCTTGCTTACCTACCTGTCATGCACAGTGAGGAACACTGACACAAATGCCAATAAATGCTTGGCTATAAGTGAGTAATAAGATCCATTTAATAGAGAGAGCATTATTCAGCTTCTACAACCAAACTGTGGGAAAATAGTGTTGCTACTAGATCTTCTAATTTTTCAACACAGATTGGCATTTTAATTTTTATGAGAAATTTCCCAATGTCTAAATGTTCACAACTAATTCAGAAATTGTTGAACGCATTTCATAAGGCAATAAAATATCTGTAGTCAAAATTCAGCCCAGGGATAACCAGTTGTCAATATCCAACATGAGGAAAGAAGAACCATTATTTCCCCAACTTGGTCTCAGTTCCACAATCTCTTGTATCATTCCTTAGCATATATACATATATTTATCCCTACACTTAAAACAAACTCACTTCCTGTTTTTACACTGGTTGATCTCTTTGCCTGTAATGTGTTCTCACCTGCAGAGTTCACTCTACTGTATTAAGATTGAAGTAAATGGCCCTAGCTGGTTTGGCTCAGTGGATAGAGAGTCTGCAGACTGAAAGGTCCCAGGTTAAATTCTGGTCAATGGCATGTTATGTCCCTTGCAGGTTCTCTGGCCCTGGTCAGGGTGCGTGCAGGAGGCAACCAATCGATGTGTCTCTTTCACATTGATGTTTGTCTCTCCGTATCCCTTCTATTCTTTCTAAAAATCAATGGAAAAATATCCTCGGATTAACAACAACAAAAGATTGAAGTAAATGATAATATCCTGGTAGCTATGATAACTCACTCTTACCTATGCTCCAAAGATAATTTCCTATAAAGCTTTATTAATGCTCACTTTACTAGACTATTAATGCTTCAAGAGAGGGACAGACTTTATTCATCTTTGTTTCCTAACTCTCAAATCACATTCAATAGAAGATACTCAGCATGAAAAGGAACAGATTCCCTTGACCCTCTAGCAGGCAGGAAAGCCTTAGAAGTCCTACAGTCCTTAACAGCCTGAGAGTAGGTCTTAACTTGTTGCTGATGCTCATGCTAAACAAAGGTGTTTTTATTTTATTATTAATTTTTGAGTCACCTTGTTAAGTTTTACTAATGAAAAGAAAAGAAAAAAAATTGTTGGGATCTGATTGGCATTGTGTTCACTCTATAGATGAATTTTAGGAGAACTAATCTAAACTAGACTTCATAGTTCTACTCATGAACATAATTTATCTCTCTATTTGTTTTAGTTTTTCATTGATTTCTCTCAGTAGTGTCAGTAATCTGTAGTTTTCATTGTCGAGGCCTGCAACATATTTTGGCACATTTATTCATAATTACATTATGGTTTGGAAAGCTTTAGTAAATTAGTAAATTATTTTATACTTCCTTGTCCTTTTCTGATTGTACATAGACTTACATAAATAGCTCAGCATCTTTTAAATATCAGAGTTTGCTTTCTTTCCTATTCCCAGAATGGCCAGTGCTTATCTGAGATATTTATTATGGTGGCAACGGCGAAAAGGAGGCAGGTATGCTGATTACACAGGATTTGTGCTATCATCCTTTAAGAAGTGTGTTATCTGTGATCATCTTTGCACTGCCAGCTGCTAAGATACAACTGGTTCCATCTGGCTTTTGGGGTGCTATGCTGCACCCATGGTAGAAGAGCATTATATTTATTTTTGTCATAGAAGCCCCCACTCATTGAAGCTGCTTCCTACCATCTCAGACATTTGCAAGTCCACAGACATTCACATCATCTTTACACCCTTACAGAAAGGCAATCTGAAAATTCCAGATCCCCTGCACATTACACATCCACCATAGAAAACCTTAAGCAATAGTATGCATATGTTTACTGGACACAGGATTGTTAGCACAGCCAACACCAGTCTCCTCCAGGGGCCTTGCAATCCATTCCAGCTGCGGGTAGGGGAGCAGACTGGCAGTCCCCAAATATCTCATCATTTCCAAGTTTAGGACCTAGAGGAGAGACCAAGACATAGGTTGTTGGTGGTGAAGAAACAGGTACAGTATCTTCCATTTTTGTGATGCCTTTATTTCCTCTTCACTCCGTATTTATTTTCCCTTTGGAAGTTTCTTCTCTATCTTATCTATTCCTTTTTGCAGGGTTGTTAAGACTGACAGCATATATTTAATGGTGAAATGTCTAATGTACGTGTCTAAACGTAGCATTAACCTAACCATAGTTATCCTTACTACTGCAGATACCTGTGAAAGAGTCTTCACCAAGCAATTTCTCTTTACCCATGAGATATGATATGCTATTTATTCTATATTGTATGTAACTCTGGAGGTCCATTTGCTCCATTTTATCCTCACTGTCATTACCTTATCACAAGCCTGAATTAGGTCTTAATGAAAAATATTGTCACCAATCTACTTCTAAATGCATCTGTTTACTAAACAATGGATCTACTTACTAGCTTGCTTACCTACCTGTCATGCACAGTGAGGAACACTGACACAAATGCCAATAAATGCTTGGCTATAAGTGAGTAATAAGATCCATTTAATAGAGAGAGCATTATTCAGCTTCTACAACCAAACTGTGGGAAAATAGTGTTGCTACTAGATCTTCTAATTTTTCAACACAGATTGGCATTTTAATTTTTATGAGAAATTTCCCAATGTCTAAATGTTCACAACTAATTCAGAAATTGTTGAACGCATTTCATAAGGCAATAAAATATCTGTAGTCAAAATTCAGCCCAGGGATAACCAGTTGTCAATATCCAACATGAGGAAAGAACCATTATTTCCCCAACTTGGTCTCAGTTCCACAATCTCTTGTATCATTCCTTAGCATATATACATATATTTATCCCTACACTTAAAACAAACTCACTTCCTGTTTTTACACTGGTTGATCTCTTTGCCTGTAATGTGTTCTCACCTGCAGAGTTCACTCTACTGTATTAAGATTGAAGTAAATGGCCCTAGCTGGTTTGGCTCAGTGGATAGAGAGTCTGCAGACTGAAAGGTCCCAGGTTAAATTCTGGTCAATGGCATGTTATGTCCCTTGCAGGTTCTCTGGCCCTGGTCAGGGTGCGTGCAGGAGGCAACCAATCGATGTGTCTCTTTCACATTGATGTTTGTCTCTCCGTATCCCTTCTATTCTTTCTAAAAATCAATGGAAAAATATCCTCGGATTAACAACAACAAAAGATTGAAGTAAATGATAATATCCTGGTAGCTATGATAACTCACTCTTACCTATGCTCCAAAGATAATTTCCTATAAAGCTTTATTAATGCTCACTTTACTAGACTATTAATGCTTCAAGAGAGGGACAGACTTTATTCATCTTTGTTTCCTAACTCTCAAATCACATTCAATAGAAGATACTCAGCATGAAAAGGAACAGATTCCCTTGACACTCTAGCAGGCAGGAAAGCCTTAGAAGTCCTACAGTCCTTAACAGCCTGAGAGTAGGTCTTAACTTGTTGCTGATGCTCATGCTAAACAAAGGTGTTTTTATTTTATTATTAATTTTTGAGTCACCTTGTTAAGTTTTACTAATGAAAAGAAAAGAAAAAAAATTGGTTGGGATCTATTGACATTGTGTTCACTCTATAGATGAATTTTAGGAGAACTAAATCTAAACTAGACTTCATAGTTCTACTCATGAACATAATTTATCTCTCTATTTGTTTTAGTTTTTCATTGATTTCTCTCAGTAGTGTCAGTAATCTGTAGTTTTCATTGTAGAGGCCTGCAACATATTTTGGCACATTTATTCATAATTACATTATGGTTTGGAAAGCTTTAGTAAATTAGTAAATTATTTTAAATTAAATGCTAATAATTATTTGCTTACAGAGTTTTTTTTATAGAAATATTGTTTGCAGATATAAAGATATAAAGTTAATATTATTATTGTTGTTTTGTCATTGTGTTGTTGACATTTGTATATTGATCTTAGGTGCTGCTACCTAGATAATTTCTCTTTTTAGTTTTGGTACATTTTTGTTGATTTATTGGAATTTTCTATTTAATTTTATTAACTATGAATAAACACAATTAAATTTGTCCCTTTTGTACATTTTATTATTTTTTTTATGTGATCATCTTTGCACTGCCAGCTGCTAAGATACAACTGGTTCCATCTGGCTTTTGGGGTGCTATGCTGCACCCATGGTAGAAGAGCATTACATTTATTTTTGTCATAGAAGCCCCCACTCATTGAAGCTGCTTCCTACCGTCTCTGACATTTGCAAGTCCACAGACATTCACATCATCTTTACACCCTTACAGAAAGGCAATCTAAAAATTCCAGATCCCCTGCACATTACACATCCACCATAGAAAACCTTAAGCAATAGTATGCATATGTTTACTGGACACAGGATTGTTAGCACAGCCAACACCAGTCTCCTCCAGGGGCCTTGCAATCCATTCCAGCTGCGGGTAGGGGAGCAGACTGGCAGTCCCCAAATATCTCATCATTTCCAAGTTTAGGACCTAGAGGAGAGACCAAGACATAGGTTGTTGGTGGTGAAGAAACAGGTACAGTATCTTCCATTTTTGTGATGCCTTTATTTCCTCTTCACTCCGTATTTATTTTCCCTTTGGAAGTTTCTTCTCTATCTTATCTATTCCTTTTTGCAGGGTTGTTAAGACTGACAGCATATATTTAATGGTGAAATGTCTAATGTACATGTCTAAGGATGTGTCTAAACGTAGCATTAACCTAACCATAGTTATCCTTACTACCTCAGATACCTGTGAAAGAGTCTTCACCAAGCAATTTCTCTTTACCCATGAGATATGATATGCTATTATTTATTCTTTGTATGTAACTCTGGAGGTCCATTTGCTCCATTTTATCCTCACTGTCATTACCTTATCACAAGCCTGAATTAGGTCTTATTAATGAATATTGTCACCAATCTACTTCTAAATGCATCTGTTTACTAAACAATGGATCTACTTACTAGCTTGCTTACCTACCTGTCATGCACAGTGAGGAACACTGACACAAATGCCAATAAATGCTTGGCTATAAGTGAGTAATAAGATCCATTTAATAGAGAGAGCATTATTCAGCTTCTACAACCAAACTGTGGGAAAATAGTGTTGCTACTAGATCTTCTAATTTTTCAACACAGATTGGCATTTTAATTTTTATGAGAAATTTCCCAATGTCTAAATGTTCACAACTAATTCAGAAATTGTTGAACGCATTTCATAAGGCAATAAAATATCTGTAGTCAAAATTCAGCCCAGGGATAACCAGTTGTCAATATCCAACATGAGGAAAGAA